>NC_134488.1:92540947-92840947 GCF_040206685.1 Ascaphus truei
ATAACATTTCACATACAAAGTTCACCCAAAGATCACCTACAAAGTTCTCCTCCTTACCTTTAAGGCTCTTCACTCATCTGCTTCTTCCTATATATCAGCTTTGATATCTCGTTATGCCCTGCCCCGTCACCTGCTCTCTACCCATAACTGTCTCCGCCCCACCCGTTTCACCTATACTGCACTCTCTCACCTTAAACCCTTTTTCCTCTCTGCACCTTACCGGTGGAACTCCCTCCCACTCTTTATATGCCAAGCAAGCTCTCTACGCCCACCTTTACATAAAACCTTAAAAATCATCTCTTAAAAGAAGCATCTCAGTAGCCTGGACTCATGAATACTGTCCCTCACCCACAGTCTCTCCTACCAAACATTGTGGCCATGCACTGCCATCTACTGCACTTATTCCATCACCTGCTGTCTCTGTAAGTCTCCCAACATTCTGCTAACATTGTGAGTTCTCCGGGGCAGGTACTTCCTTTCCTATTATTTGACTTTGTTGCTTCTTATTGTATTATTATTATAATTATTATTATAATTCTCTGTTCTGTATTGTCACTTTGTATAGCACTGAGTACACCGTGGGTGCTATATAAATAAAGACATACATACATACATACATACATAAAGAGTTGCAAGATTTCCCTTGTCAAATACAATCTCGCACCTTATTAAATACAATGTGAATACTTAATTTTGCGAGATTTCATACTTTGCATACAAAATGTGTATACTGCACAGAATTACTCAGCCTGAACCAGACTGCTAGCTAAGACTGCTATGCATTTCCGTATGCTTATGGCATGCGCCAACTGTTTCATAAATATGGCAAGTTGCATTTCTGGCACTTTAATACATAGGTCACCATTTACTGTACACCGAGTGGCTCAGTGAGTAAAGGTAATAACAAATCATAAAACTGACTTAGAAGCACGGGAGCCCGGCTCAGATCCCGGTGTCAGCTTCTTGTGTCTTTGGGAAGCCACTTTATCTCCCTATGCCTCAAGATCCAAAATATAGCCTACGCCAGTAAAATTATATACTGTATACAGTACAGCACTACATGCTACGTCCTATATTGTAATTGTGAAGTGCTTTAAGGCCCAATAAAAGTTAGTGTTATTTACACAAGATGCTGTCCCTGGGGTTTAACTGCTGCATGCTAATAATAAAAACACGTAACTACAATGCATGTTAACCTTTACATATGAAGACGTACCTGGTACAGTATATTATGGGCCCTGACAAGCCAGAGGCCCTATTAATAAACCAGGTACGTTAAATGCTAGCATTCCACTGGCTGATTGTGCAGACTGCTCCAACGGAGTGTTCACCCAATATAAACTACAGTGGAGCCCCCATCACTGCTTCTTGTGGCAGCCGTGGGGCTGGGACGGTCTTGTAATCACTGCTGAAGCGATCACATGACCGCAAATTCCAGGACCGCTGACACTGAAAAATTTAAATATTTGCCATAATGAATTCAGAAACTGAAATTGGCAGATGTATGTGGGTGCTTAAGCCATACGTGTTCCCCGCAATGTTATCTTACATCTGCATAAGGATTATTGATTAGAAAAGTGGCTTATGGTCCATGGTAATCTTTGGGGGAGGATTTTATAAAAGTAGGATTCTGATTCTTCTTGCTCCCATCATACTGCCTCTTGGCAAACACTTACTACTAGGGATGTGCAAAAGTTCTGCTCAAGTTTGTGAATCATACGGAACGGGACAATTTTTTTCATTTAAAAAAATGTGCAAGAATGTTATTGTTTTTCCGGGTTTTCACAAGACGTCCAGAGTTCTGGACCCTGAAATATAGCTTAAGTTCGTTCTCTCGTTCTCTCTCTCTCTCTCTCTCGTTCTCGTTCTCTCTCTCTCTCGTTCTCTCTCGTTCTCTCTCTCTCTCGTTCTCTCTCTCTCTCTCTCCTTGTTTTAGGGTCTGCATTTCTCAGTCTCGGTCACTGTACACAATATTTCCTATAATCCATCTGTATAGTAGCAGTAGAAAGAGTAGTGTACATATTTTTCCAACTCCTACTGTAGCTGTATGATTTTTTTTACGGGACAGTTGCCTATACCAGACATGGAAAATCTCCTCAAAATTGGATTCCACAGTATTTCATATGAGTTACGTATGCAGACACCTTTATGACTGAAAAGTGACTGAGAGAGAATGAGGGGAAAATTAGACCATTTGTCATGTATGTTTAAAATGAAGGGAGAGACGTTACACATTAAATGTTTGAGGTTTGGTGTGGGAACTGTGTGAATTAAACAAATCATTCTTAAGCATTTCTGACAAACAGCAGCAAAGTGCTTTTGAACACGAGGGATCAGAAGGTTTCTGCAGACCATCATTTCAAAAACAATTTTGACGCCTTTTTGTGTTCTAAGACTTGTAATTCATGTATCTCCTTTGTTCTGTATATTTTAGTCTGGTGAATAGAAAGAAAAAATTACCAACACAGTCAACCGTGTTTGTATCACTTTCAAAGACAGCATTGCATTCTGTTTAATACGGGGAAAAAGTTGATACAATATACATATATCTATTCAGTATATTTTCCAACTTATCGTTTAATATTACAACATCCTTTTTTAAATAGATATGGTACACTTTTCTATTTCTTATTTATTTGGATAGCCGGCACTTTATTTACCCAATAATGGGGCTCATGGATCAAGTGCCAGTATGCGTTATCGCACCCATCCCAGCGTTAACGCCCATTTACTTGAATGGGAGTTAATGCCACAGCGGGTCCGATAACCTGTACTGGTACTTGATGCATGTTCCTCAATGTCTATGTTTCTTGATTATTATTTTTATGGGGGTGTGTTTTGATTCCATTTTTAAATACATATGTAACCCCCTTATAATGATACCTGTGATTGATGGACAGGCTTTTGAGCCAATTACTTAAAATATAAGGGAGGTTTGATGTGATGGGTTACGCGGAGGTGGAGGAGCTAAAAAAGGAGTGTTTAAGAGTCCCCAGTGGAGCACGTGGTGGCAAAGCTGCCGAGACCAGGAGGATCTCATGACTGTACCAGGGAGGTTGGAGGCCAAGACCAGCATGCGAGCAGGTCTGCTGCAGTTCTGCTGATTTGGAGTTGCCCCAGATAGGAAGGTCAAGGCCTACCCCACGGATCCGCTACCCATGTCCGAGAGTCATGAATAACCCCTGAGGGACCCCATTTGCCAACACCACACTACACTACACATACCTGTTCAAACCTTTGTGAAGTAACAGGCCTGCAACGGTTAACCTAACGCACCTAAGATCTCCAACGCTGTGCCGGCACTTATAAAGGGTCCCATAATAACACAGGGTCCTTTGGACCATAGGAGACACATTGAAATATTAAAGCGCAGCATCTCATATGTTGGTGTATTGTTATATAACCTGCATTGCATGATAAGTGTGTGATCCTCCTGATATAGGATCATTGATGTGTTACTGTGTGAGCCTATGAATACAAGTGCTGTTATTTACGTAATAATCCCCAAAGAACAGGGCATTACTGGCCAATAATGCCCTGGCTGGAAGAGTTGAAGGCCCGAGGCGAAGCTCTACACACACACACACCACAGCAGCTCTACACACACACACACCACAGCAGCTCTACACACACACACACACACACACACACACACACACACACACACACACACACACACACACACACACACACACACACACACACACACACACAACACAGCAGCTCTACACACACACACACAACACAGCAGATCTACACAAACACACACAACACAGCAGCTCTACACACACAACACAGCAGCTCTACACACACAAACTCTGCTGCTACACACACATGCTACACCAATAAACACTGCTGATTACACTGACACACACACACTGGAGCTCTATATACACACACACCAGCTCTACACACATAACACAGCAGCTCTACACACACACATACAACACAAAAGCACAACACACACTGCTGCTGCTATACCCATAAACACTGCTACTGACACACACACACACACAGCAGCTATACACACACATACAACACAACAGCACAACACAACACACATTGCTGCTGCTATACCCATAAACACTGCTACTGACACCGAGACACACAGCAGCTCTACACACACATACAACACAACAGCAGAACAGAAAACACACTGCTGCTGCTATACCCATAAACACTGCTACTGACACACACACACACACACAATCAAAAATGCAGCCACTTACTAAACTTTGCAGAATCTCCCCCCCCCCCCTCCCGCGCTTAAATTCCAGGCATTACTGATTGGATAATGCCCGGAATTTTAACCAATCAGAGAGCAGAGTTTTCAATAATGCCCAGAATTTTACTGCTTTAGCCTATAATTAAGGATACGTATTGTGTCATACTGTCTGATCTCCGCCAAGCTCTCCACTAGCAATCTAGTACAATATCGTTCACATACTGTATGGGAGTAGGACTTGGGTCCCCGCCGTAGCATATGTACTATCAGGGTGGCAAAATAAAGAGGGTTTAAACATATTTTTCCACAAGTAATATATGGTTATAAAATTAGTATGGCATGTTTCCTATGTGTCTAGAATGTAAAAACTGATTCCTAGGCATCCCTCATAAATATCAATATTTATTTATCTTACAATATTCAATATTCAGAAGATAGTCACATCCACAAGATAGCTGCTGCTAATCAGTGGATCACAACCTTTGGATATCCATTAATTCCATTTTAAATGTGAGTCCCAACATTCAAGCCGCAGACTTTCAATAAATATTACACTGCCTTTTCCATCATCTCCCCCACAAATACCAAAAATCTGTATATTATTTCTGCAAATATGATTGATGAGATCCTCCCATTATTTTCTGGAGTTGGTCTTCACAACTAAAAATGAGCCAGTTTTGCATGGTCTGCGACCTCAGGCGAAAGGTTAGCACATTTCTAATTATCAGAGCATTACATTGCGACTTCCTATTAGATTACTTTGGCCGCCATTTTATTACCTGCATATAGAAAGGTACATTTTGGGAGGGAATTGAGGGTTCCCAGAGCTAAGAACAGCATTGTTCTCTTCTGGAGGGGCCCCTCGTTTAGATGATTATAAAATAAATACTTTGTTAATTTTTTGGGTATCAGTTTGGGTTTTTGGAAAGTTGTTGATTTACATAATATTCACATTTCTCAGATTCTGTGCCTGTATTCATACTGTACATTTTTGTTCCTTTAAAGCATCAAAAACCTATATTTTTTTTTTACATTCGAGATAATCTAAAGTCAACTGGCTGATGGTATGTATCAAATATAAGGTGTTTTTTTTTCTATTTGCTGAACCGTTACCCACGTTTGTTGCCCCAGGATTTTAAGCGACTATGTAACCATGATCAATACAGTATATACAGTATGCTGCTCAATGGATTACTGAAGCTCTTGGTTATTCTCACTTGTGGTTGGGCTGTCTGATTTGATTAAAAAAACATCCTAATCCAGCCTGATGGGTACTGCTGTGCTCCAGGCATGGCAACGTTCATCCTTTTATTCTTACTCTGTCCATTGGGATCCTATGCTTTCTGCTGCTAGGGTGTATTGCACCAAGATCCTGGCATACAACCCTTCCACTTCTACACAATGATATACATAGGGGTAATTCTATATCTACCGAAGTGACTGTTTGGGCCTCTTTCGGCCAATTGAAGTCTATGGGGATTTTCAGCTGAAAACAGCCCAAACAGCCGCATCAGTGGATATAAAATAAGGCCCATGGTTTTAAGGGCTTATAAAAATGAAGCTGAGAGGAGCAAGAGTATGAGAAGAAAAGTGGGTTTGATTTGAATTACAGGTAGGCAGTTTTCAGACCGTGAGTGGAGACGGTTACATTTCAATCCATAGGAGCAGACTTCTTTGATTAGTATAGCAGACACTCGGTAAAGCATTAGAGCTCTCACCGCAGACTTACCAGCAAATTCCACAGGCCACTTAGGTCAAATACTGTAAGTAACTAGCTCCATAACTGCTGTACAGTTTTCTGGGGATATAGTCATGATCTGTAGCACCACAGCGTTCCCAGAATACAACTTACAGTAGAAATACAATATTGAACCATTTATAAACACAAATGGAAAGCAAACACTCAAAGTACTCACCTTTATAATCATGGCAGTGTCCAGGAATATTTTAGCACAGTACATGTAATTAGATTAGATTGCAAGTGTTTCTATAATAAGCTTTTGCTCTTCAGGTTTGGCAGGCAGTCAAGAGTGCAAAGAAGGCAGGAGGTTTATCTATAACAAACGTTATAGTAATTCAGCCACTTCTTTACTGGTACTACTTGTGCAGAACACAGGATATTCAGCAACAAACAAACCTAGACGTACTTGGTCTTGAATTTAGATTTTTAATGTGTCTTTATTTGCAGCTTAATTTAGTACAACTCTTCCCTGTTGAAAGAGACTGTAGTGCATTGGTTAGAGATAAAGCGAGTCACTTTCATACTGGATTTTTCTTCTAGTGTGTTAACCAGAAGCTAATAGGGCTTATTTATATTTTAAAGTCTGTCATTACAGAAGCATGTCAGTAACATGGTAAAACTAAGAACCATGCAAGGGCTCTAAGACTCCAACTCTGTACAGGTATGTTTTCAAACATAGTACTGTACTAATTTCCTTAAACCTGCAGTCCAAGCAATATGTATGTATGTATGTCTTTATTTATATAGCGCCATTAATGTACATAGCGCTTCACAGCAGTAATACACGTGAATCATAAATAACAAGTAATACAAATTACACATAATGGGAAGGAGAGCTTAAGACATAAAAGTAACATTTAGAAAAAGGAGTCACTGCTTCGAAGAGCTTACAATCTAATTGGTAGGTAGGAAAAACATACAGAGACAGTATCCTACATATGTTTTTTTTTCAATAAATCAGTTCTGTACTATGAGAAAATACTTGTAACTCTAAATGACATTTTGTATGTATTATAATATAACAAGCATTTTTTTGTTTCTATAGCAACCATTTACAAAGTCACTCCCCTTTGTCTTCTGAAACAGGCTCTGGCACTCCCCTTTTTGAGCCCTGCCCTCTCTAGCATCACTTGAGTCTAGGCGCAAAGTTGGTCATCACTTGTGTCTAGGCGCAAAGTTCATCTCTCCTATCTTGCTTTCAAATACTTTGTGGGCAAGCAACCTGTCTACCTGAACAAGCTCCTCACCCCTACCACATGCAGCACTTATCCTCTGAGATCTGACTCGAAAAAACTGTTCATGGTCCCATGGTTCATTAAAGTATCCGGCCGCTCCTCCTTCTCTTACCATGCACCTCACTACTGGAACAATCTACCGGAGACTCTCACATCCACCACCAGTTTAAGTTCTTTCAAAACTAAAGCTGTCTCACATTTTAATCTGGTCTTTAATTGTTACATACGCCTATCTATATATATAAAACTGAAATGTTTGTCTGTGGTGTTGTGCGTTTTCTCATTGGTTGGCCCCTCTCACTGCTGCGCTCTCCCATTGGCTGAGGGGCAGGGTTTGCGGGGTGGGGTTACGGCACACACAGGGGCACACAGACAAGCAACGCTTCTCCTCCTCACCCAGCCACACTCAGGAGCGCCGGGGACGGAGGGGGGAAGGAGCGCCGGGAACGGGGTGGTGGAAGAAGCGCCGGGGACGGGGTGGGGACGAGTGCCAGGGAGGGGATGAGCACAGTGGATGGGAGGGGGGGGGGAACGAGCACCTGGGCCAGGAGGGATGCAGGGGGGGAGTGCTGTGAGGTGCAGGGGGGGGGAGAGTGATGAGGGGTGCAGGGGGGGAGAGTGATGAAAGGTGCAGGAGGGGAGAGTGATGTGGGGTGCAGGGGGGGAAGTGATGTGGGGTGGGTGGGGAGAATGATGTAGGGTGCAGGGGGAGAGTGATGTGAGGTGCAGGGGGGAGAGTGATGTGGGGTGCAGGGGGGAGAGTGATGTGGGGTGCAGGGGGGGAGAGTGATGTGGGGTGCAGGGGGGGAGAGTTATGTGGGGTGCAGGGGGGGAGAGTGATGTGGGGTGCAGGGGGGGGGAGAGTGATGTGGGGTGCAGGGGGTGTAAAGTGCAGCGGTGTGCAGGGGGGGAGAGTGCTGTCAGGAGCAGGGATAGGGGCAGTGATGTGAGGTGCAGGGGGAGAGTGATGTGAGGCGCGTGGGGGAAGAGTGATGAGAGGCACAGGGGGAGAGTGATTTGAGGTGCGGGGGGAGAGTGATGTGAGGTGCAGGGGGGAGAGTGATGTCAGTTTCAGGGGGGAGAGTCATGTGAGGTGCTGGGGGGGAGAGTGATGTGAGGTTGCAGGGGGGTGAACAGTGATGTGAGGTGAAACAAAGTGAGTATGGTGCGCAAATAAAATCTATCGCAATATAACCAATAAAAATAAACCAATTGAAGTGACGTGATATACAAAAGTTAAGAATATTACGTGATCCTAAAAATCCTAAAAATTGGAAAGGAGCATCTGCAGCTGTGGAAACAGGGGTGTCTCAAACACCCCCTGGAGCTATAACAGAGAAAAACACAAAACACAGCGCACAACGCTCATAGTGCATTAAAAATTATATTAATCAACTGTGTAATACAGGTGAGTATTAAGCGCACATCAAGAGTGAATTATAACAGCATTTCAAGGGTTGTTACCCTAGCGCCAACCAGGTCTCTCCAGCACGATGTCATCTGAATTCGCCACAGGTAAATGCCTCCTGGTTTTGATGAAATCACCCTAAGAGTGAAGAAACGCGTAGGGAGGATTTTTTACTGGTATTCAAACCAGATTTTATTCATATTCTTGTTTGCAGCCCGTTTGCCACCTTGTTCTATTGCCTAGACTTTGCCAGGATTTTCGGGACTTTGCCGGCTCCATTACTCCAACAGTGGGGTCACAGACACGGTATTCTGTTTCCGGTTCACCAAGTGGTGACTTTTACACTTCCGGATCAGAGCCCCAGTTGCGAACCCTCCGAGACGATTGCGGGAAAGGCCGGGACTCCATCTACAGGGAGAAGCAGTGTACCAGCGGTGGTACAGGTACCGGGCACCCTATATGTGTGAAGGGTTCAGGACATAGCACCTTACCGGCCTACCGAACTACGGGGGTACATACTTACTATTCTGGTATCCAGTCCGGCCGCGTGACCTGTTGTACTTCCCGGGTCAGGGATCCAGAGACATTTGCTGTTCCTGTATCCAGTGGAGATTACCGGAGTAGCTGACACCTCATCCAAGGGAGAGCAGCACACCAAGGGAGCCAGAGCAACACGTGGAGGTGAATGAGTATACGCATTACAGGCTTTTATTTATTGTTTGTTTGTGAGTGTATCTTTGTTGGACCTAATCTTTTTATTAAAAGTGTATTTTTTATGTTGCACCAGGATCGGGCGCTTTCTTTTCTTGTTGTTCATATATATATATATATATATATATATATATATATATATATATATATATATATATATATATATATATATATATATATATATCCCTTCAAACAACAAGTGGGGAGACACTTGTACTGAAAAAGTAGCACGCCACTCTCTCCCAACCCATATTTCAGGGTCTGAACTTCTGGGCGAACCGCATGGGCAGATGTTGTGATATTTGTGCAGAGTGAAAATTATGATGGTTTCAGGAGTATTCGCCCGAATATCCATTTATGAATTGAATTTTGCTCACAAAAATCAATTAATTAGCGGTTCAAATTTTAATATATATACACGCCCATTTCTATATCAATCAATTTTTATGTGTTATGCATCAATGGTTTTTTCACACATACAAAAAAAAAAGATGCTAGGGGGTGGAGTTAGAGACAGAGCTTGGATATTCTCTGTGGGCCATTATGTAAATTATACAGTATATATTATTATTAAGTACAAGCATGCACCACTTTTGTACATAATAAATGTGTCAAAATTGTCAGTGACATTTTTTTGGCATAAACCATAAATGTAAGTAGACGTTAACATTTCCTAGTGCATCCATATGTATGAACAGTCGCTCTGTTGACGCTTCATCAGTCAAAATACATAATTAATCAACTGTACATTTCATCAATAGTAAACTAATAGGATAATAGTAGGAGGAAAATATATATTCATCATTCATGTACTTTTTAATTGTGTTTAATTGTGTTTAATTACCACTAACAACATATTTATGTACATAGAATGCAACATGACGCACTCTGATTTCAGGTGAATAAATTAATTCTAAATACAATACACTCATAATCTTGAGCTGAAAATGTTTGTGTTACAAACAATTAATAAATGAAGATAAAGCACAAAAAAGTAAAAGAAGAAGTTAGTATTACACTATAATCCCTGTGGCATGTCTGGATTCTAAAGGCAACAAAGTTTTTGCCCGCAGTGTATGTGGCTGTAACATCAATATCAACCCAAGATTAAATATCAGTGTATTAATAGAGTGTAAAACATACTCCTCTGTGACACTCATATGCTTATATATATGTTGTGGTCATTTTGGGGGTTCAATAGGAGCTTGTTAGGTGTCCAGTATGTTTTACAATTCTTGTCCAGCTAGTCATGGCTGATTGGAGGGTGGCAACCTCCTTCCTAATTTAAGCTCACCCCCTCCCACATTTAAATGGTTATGGGCTCACTCCATAGCATCTTCCACTCAGGGGAACTTGCCTGCTTGCAGTTTGGCTGTGACATCTCTAATACAGAGTGCTTTTCCTGGTAATGTACAGGTTAATAAAAGCTTCAGTCAGACTCAGAACTTTGCAACTAATATTGACAGATTTACTATAAATCATTCTTCCTGTTATTACACAGGTTATTAAGAATTTATATTAGCGTTAGGGACCCCTGATATGTGGTCTGCCTTGGCGTTGGCTCAGGGGCTTACAACAATTTTGGCCAAAAATGTCAAACTAAAAGACCATTTTACTTATTAGATATTTATACATATATATTTAGGCACTGTACCGTGTATGAGTCTCACTGGATGTGCTAAAAACTGAGCTTTGTCTGTGTTTTATGTTCTGTCTCTGGATTTAAAATATTAATAGAGTGTATCAATAGTGCTTCCGATAGGTATTGTTCTATAAATCTGAGCTTAACATCAAATAAGCTCTTCCTGGTGTAGAATGTCTAGTTACAGATAGACATACAGACAGATATGTCACCACTACATAAGAAGCAAATATTCTTATAATATAATGTATGTGATATGAAGTATGAGTACAGGCATACCCCGAATTAACGTACGCAATGGGACCGGAGCATGTATGTAAAGTGAAAATGTACTTAATTGCATGTACTGTACTGCAATCTTCCTATACATGCATAACTGATGTAAATAACACATTTGTAACAGGCTCTATAGTCTCCCCGCTTGCGCACAGCTTCGGTACAGATAGGGAGCTGGTATTGCTGTTCAGGACGTGCTGACAGGCGCATGCGTGAGCTGCTGTTTGCCTATTGGGTCCTTACTCGCGAGTGTCCTTACAGTATGTCCTTATGTACTTATGTCCTTACTCGCGAGTGTACTTAAAGTGAGTGTCCTTAAACTGGGGTATGCCTGTATGTGAGTTGAATGTATTCCCAAATCAGTCTTCAATCCCTTCACTGTCAGGGGCAAACAATGCATTGCTTTCTTCTGCCAATGTTTAAAAAAAGAGTTTCCTTGAAATTGCCACAGTGAGGCATCATAGGACGGCGGTTACAGAAGGTAATGCTGTACATAAAATGCCCCCCCCCCCCCTTCCCAAGCAGGCCTAGATAGATGTTCAAGACTCTACTGGCAAATAATTAAATCCATTACAATATACTGTAGTGTATGGAGAAGTTGCGAAACTCAAAATCCTGTTCTAGTGCTCGATAGGTGAAGCAGATCCTGATAAGGTATATACCCATCTATCTCAATGAGATAATGAATGGAGTCCTGGCTGGTAGCAGTGTAAATGAAGAGATAAAGTCTGTCAGTGTACAGTATCTGACTCTTTGATAAAGCACCTAGAGCGTGAAACATGTAAGAGGACTACTATTTTTGTGACTGCAATGTTGTCCAGTGGTTCCATGAATAAAACCTATTTTTATTAGCAATTCCAGTTTTGTTTCCTGTTTTTTCTGGAGCAGTGCTCTCTATTTTCCTACGTGTTATGGGATCTACAATATAATGTAGTACAGGAGAGCGCAATCTTTTTTCCCAGCGCCCCCCTGCCGTCTGTCCCCCTCTCCTCATGCCCCCCCCTGCTTACCTTGCATCAGATGTCCTGGCGTCATGACGTCACGTTGCCATATCAACGCGATGTCACATGACCCTGCGGCGTCATTTGACGCCGCATTGCCATGGCGATGTGTGACCAGGAGCGTCTGAAACAAGGTAAGAAGAAGTTTACAGAGGCCTTGCAGCTCCCCCGGCATTAATTTAAATGTATTCTGGAAGCATGCGGAGGCCTCTGTAAACCCCGCTCCCCCAGCAGCGAGTGTCACGCCCCACCTGGGGGGGGGGGGGGCACCCCCCACTTTGTGCACCGCTGCTGTAGTACATCATAAACACTTACCAAAGAGGAACTAAAAAAAAATCATAACCTTTTGCTAGTAGTACTTACTCTTACAATACTCATCTTACAGTAAGAAACTGTTCCTTTTTATATAGCTGAAAAAGAGACTTCAGGGGAGACTTTTACCCGACTGAGGTAGTGGTAATAGCTGTACTGCTTCATTGAGGTTAGAAACATTTTCAACGTTTAGAGCCCGTTTCTATACTGATAAAACAAATCTGCGTGTAAATAGGATTCAAAACTCCTTTTTACTATAATTATAAAATGACTAATAAAAAAGTTGTTGGCTCTGACTCCACAGGAATTGATATTCAGAATTTTTTAAAAAAAAGTAACAACGAAAGCAACAGTTAAATGTAACCACCTCTGATTATCAGCAGGAACATTGTTTCAGTTTAGGCCACCAGTCTTTGTTTCAAAGCTCTAGTTCAAATTGAACTGTGGGTCTAAAGGTGAAAGGTGAGAACATTGGGGACTAAAGAGTGTAGTTCTGTGATTTCTGATAGGATTGATGTTTTCCCTTTAACTTCTTTGATGCATATTATTAAAATAAACCAGAGCTGCATACAGATATAGACCTGCAGAATTGTAACATATCAGTGTCAAGGCTGACACCAATGATTACAAAGAAAAGTTAGATTTACATTACTCCTTACATTGTTGTTCCACTTTGTTCCATTCTTTCTCATGATTGCCCATGTTATCTCCCTGGAAAGGAGCCATGGATGGAAAGGGTGTTTCCAACCTTTAGTTTATATCTCGGTGGAATGAGATGGAAATTATTGCTGTTTATGGTTCTCAAGGATAACCTCTTATAAGAATGTTTTACAGAATTACAAGAATTTTTGTTAGAATTTATACTGGCATGTATTATTTATTATACAATGAATTCATTATTCTCCATTTTCAGAAGGGCTTTCTCCCACTTAGAAGGAATGTGGATGGATGACTTTTCAAAGAATATATATATTTTTCTTTTTATATATATATATATAATAGAATATATACAATATATATATAAAAAAATAGAATATATATACTATATATATATATATATATATATATATATATATATATATATATATATATATATATATTTTAATGAAAAGACCAGAAAAGTCTAATTATCTGCACCAGACAAGATATATGCAAAAAAAAGAGGGTGTTTATTGACCCATAACACACAGGAGTCTGACGTTTCGAGTCCCAAAGGGGCCTTCTTCAGGAGTGCAGATAATTAGACCTTTCTGGTATTTTCTTTAATTTGATATTTTTTTCTATCTAGCACAGACACCCTCTGTAGGATACTTAACACTGAGTGTGCAGCCATTTCCTAAATGTGTGTATATATGTACTATATATATATATATATATATATATATATATATTATATATATATGTTATATATATATATATATATATATATATATATATATATATATATATATATGCTCATATTTTGTGGTGTAGGTTGTTAATGTTACTTTGCAATATTGGACTATCATACTGATGTAGACCCATTAAGATGCTGACGCAATAGAATGATACAAGCCAGACAAGACGTCTCCCAGCAAAAACACCAGAATGTAATTAATTTAAAAGTCTTTTATAGTGCATAAAATATTACTTAGAGAAACCAATTATAATTAGGATTCAGAATATCTAGATGGGTCCATAAGCTTAACCTACGTCAATGCGGTTTTCATTTTCCAAATAGTTTAATTGCCTTTTCAAGTTGGTCCTTAAGAAATAAATAACAGGTTTTTTTTTAATAAATCTAATGCCTTAATTAAATAATTGTCTAATGATTATGAAGGTAAATCAATACAGTAAGCTATCATTGATATTACATTTTTAAAATTAAGTAAATTGGCTTGGCAAGGCTTTTATGATTTGAAATAAATTTGTTGGGTCAATGAAGGTCATCAGAAAAGCATTGAGTATGAAAAGCAGGAAACCTCCTCTGTTAATGACAGACAGTCATACACAGAATCCTGGCTTTACTTGTGCTCTTAAATTCAAGAGAAAGGAAGCACTGTAAATACTGTATGCTTCATTATGGAATCTATAATATACGGTTTATTATAAGACCATATTTCAAGTGTCTCGCAACATCTGTTTAAACTACGACTTTTGGTTTTTCCTTGAGTATAGAAAGTAAAAAAAAAAAAGAAATACATGATGTATCAAGAACTATGGGGGATGAACAGTAATAAAAAAAATGACATACTGTATTATGAAAGGGGAGAGAAATAGCACGATCGGAAGAGGGTTGCAGATAGATATGGCTTGCCAGGGAATCCTGTTATTGTGGCACATGCTTCCAATACTGTACATGTTAAAAAGAGGGGGTGGGGGATCTGAGATGAATTACTACTTTAGAAAACAAGGGATGGAATAGTAATAATAATAACAACTTTATTTTTTAAAGCGCTTTTCTCCCAATGGGACTTAAAGCGCTTCACAATTACAGTATAGTGTGCGATATGCAGAACATGGGAATTTTACAGATACAGTCCCTGCCCCGATGATCTTACAATCTATAATCTATGTTTTTGGTGTCTGACGCATAGGGAGATTGCACCAGGATTTGAAACAGGTTATCCTACTTCTAACTCAGTGTCATTGTTCTCAGAATCAGTGGGGCCTATTCCAGTAGCTCCGAAGTGTGACAAACTGCTTCTGTTTGCTTTGCTGTTCTGTAAACCCATTCCTCACATGTCCAAACCGCGGCCAAATTGCTTTTTAAGAAGCGTTTTCATTCTTGGTCTAACAATCCAATTGGTTAGTCAAAAAAGCCTTCAACTCTCATTTGTTGCCCACAACTGCTATTCTCATAGCTTCATTATGCAAACTGCTTCTAAAAACGAAAACATTTTTAACACCACCTAAAGAGTGGCGAGATTGGTATTGAGAGTTACATCTACCGTCTGAAATACGGGGTTGGCTGAAGGCGTAAAACCCGTAAATCAGACTGGGAATGGAGTTAGCACCACCTCAGGTCATTCCTCTTCTAAAGCAAGTACAATCCGGGCATTTTGGAACTTTTTTAGAAGCGGTTTAACAGAAGCGGTTGGCAATAGAGAATAGTTTTTTTCTCACATTTCATTAACTTTCCTTATTTTACTCACATTAGTTTGGTCTATAAAAAGATAATCTATCCTAGCATAGCTATCATGTGGGTGTGAGTAATACGTATAATCCTTCCATGACAGATTTAAGACTCTCCAGGTTTCAACCAATGTCGGCTGGTCCAATATTTTGTTTATAATTTTTTTTGCTCACTTTTGTATATCCTTTGAAGGTGTCTAACACTGGGTTTAGCGCCAGATTAAAATCACGACCCAGGTACAGAGCTCCTTCTCGAAATACATTAATTATTGATAGTACTTTCTCTAAAAATTCTGCCTGCCCAACTTTGGGGACATATATATTTGCTAGAGTGACCTTCTTCCCCTTTATCTTCCCTTTGATCATAATATATCTACCTTCTATGTTTTTCTTCGTGGTGATATCCTGCAACCCAAATTTTTTGCTAAGCAGAATTCCCACCCCATTTTTCTTATCTCTTGATAAACTATAAAAATGTTGTACAATGTGTTTATTGATCATTCTCGGTTCTTTACCTCTTAAAATGTGTCTCCTGCATAAACATTACATAATTTTTCATCTTTTTTATCTCTTCAAGGGCTCATTTCCTTTTCACCGTGAGCTTAGTCCCTTTAAATTCAAAGTGCCTATCCTATATGTCATGTTTGTTGTGGTGTTTGGGTTCATAGTTGATAGATAGCAACCAACCTTAATTTGTCTCTTACTCCAATCTCTACCTTCTTCAGTGTCACCCTTTCCTCAGACATCACCTGCCAATTGACTGGATACTTCATCTCTGCAATGTTTGACTTATTATAAGTTTAGCACATGTACCCCCACCCTCTAGGAGATACGTGTTGCTTCTACAGGTGTTGGTGGTGCTCATACCTGTGACGGTCCAGGAGAGCTGAGCTGTCTGCGATGGGATGGAGACCAGGACACGCTTTTGATGACCTCTGACATTCTTTCAAGCGTTCAGTGCCTCCAGCTTCATTGGGCTCTAAGGATCTTAGAGGCAGTCCCCTCTGAAGCACTCTCATAAACCATGCTCACAGATTAAATCCAGGCAGGTGTAAAATGGAACAAGGGCTTTATTAGCAGTCACTGCAGTTGACAGCGGTTGCAGGAGCTCAGAGGATCCCAAGCCTCTGGATGGTGCTGGCTCTCCAATTGTGGAGCCTTAGATCTTCCTGAGCCAGCCAGTCATGAGTGCCTGACTGGCCTCTCTCTCCCACAGGGAGGAGACAGGCTACACACCTCCACCCATGATTACCCAAGTACAGGCACAGACAAAATAATACCCAGCACCCGCTGACGACAGTGATGATAGACTAACTATTTAACATACGAGTACGGGGATACAACTTATTTATAATACTTGGGATCAGGCTTCCTAATCGTCCGTCCCTCAAAATCCTTAACCCAGATGTAGTACACTTTGGGTCCACCAGTGTCCTGGCGAACCTCCACCCGGTCTTTGAATATACAGGACCCTGTAATCCATTCCCTCATGATGGCACATATACGAGCATCAGTAACATGCTCTTGATAATAGGTTTTAGTGTGGAGATACTCTGTGATGGCTAATCTCAACCAATCATGCCTGTTGTCATCTATCTCCTGTATGATTGGTTCGGGGGCATATGGAAAATGATAGCTGTGTGATTGGTGATACCTATTTCTTATTGCCCTGTCAGCTCTACTAGAGGGTGGAGGTCTGTGACTGACTGACGGATCCAAGCTGAAGTGGTTCTAGCGGTGTAGGAGAGGTTTGCTCCATTGCTATCTTCATTGTAACCCTGTGGGTACTATGTAACGGACTTTGCTACAATAACGTGATTGGATATACTTGCAGCAACTGGGGTTAAGTTTCCTGCCCGGACCAGAAGGAGTGTATGCTGAGGGATCCTCACGAAGCAAGTCATCAATCTCCAGAGTGTAACATGTACCCTAAACATGTACCCTAAACATGTCCAGCTTTTATGATTAATTTATCTTGTACGTGCAATCATTTACATTGTAATATTGTCACAATATAATTACTTTACTGCACTATGAGAATCGTGCGCTGTGTTTTCTCTTTTTTGCATGTTCCTTGTGTGATGTTGAGCCATCCACTCTGACAGGCTGCAGACTCTCCACGGATGTTAAAGGTTTTTTGTATCTTATTTTCATCTTAATTTATTTATTTCACATTTAGGAACACAAGATTGTGTTCCCTTAAACCTTTAAAGTGAACTTTTAATTCACAACTTTATTTGGGTTGTAAATTGTCCACAATAATTGTTTTATTTATTATTATTATATATATTAAGCTGCATTCGGTGCGCAGTTTATTGTTTTTTCTCGCCAATTGAGTGGCTGCAATTAACCAGCTCCCTGCTGGATTCAGAGCACCTAGGCAGCTTTATATAAACAGGGATAAGTTCCTGTTACATACCTCCCTTGTTTGTGGGAAGCTCAGGCTTACCACGGCAAAAGCCTATCCTTCCACTCAAGATATCTCTGCCCCTCGAATGAGAGTGGATAGAGGAAGAGAACCCTCAGTTCCGCTGGGATTGGAGCCCTTTCTCCAAGTTAGTAGTGTCTCCTCAAGAAGGTTCTTGAGATCAGCACTCTTCAGTCGCTCGAGGAGGACTTTTTCCAAGAACAGTATTTCTTCTGACTGCTTGGTCATCAGTTTTCCCCTGCGTCGGGCAATCCTTTCTTCTGTGAGTTTAGGGTGACCACCAGTATTGGGTTCTTTAGCCATAATCACGGGTGGTTCAAGCTGCGCGGAGTTTTTATCCATACCGATTGACTCCCATGGCATCTCAGTTTGGTAGTTAGCTAGTATTGTACGTGAAGAGGTGTGAACACTGAAACAGTTCTGCCTCAATCTAGCTAAAGACTGCATCTTTCTAGTAGCTATTTTCATTGTGAGGACTCTGGCTTGGGCCATGGGGCCACAGTAGCATGACTGTATTGGTGTTTGTTGTCTTTTAG
Organism: Ascaphus truei; assembly: GCF_040206685.1. Classification (NCBI taxonomy): domain Eukaryota; kingdom Metazoa; phylum Chordata; class Amphibia; order Anura; family Ascaphidae; genus Ascaphus; species Ascaphus truei. The sequence continues at coordinate 92,559,577 of NC_134488.1, forward strand.
TACTGAGAGTTTAATGGGGAATAACATCTTTATTTTATCAATTTGTCTCTCAGAAAGCTCGACAGGGGCTGCATCTTCCTTCTCTTTAAGATTGCAGACATGGCCAGGTCATTGAATATTTACAGATGTGTGTCTTCAAACTCAACATCTCCTTTAATTCTGCCTACGTTGACCCTTTTTTAGTTTGTCGTATATTGATGGCATTTTATGATTACATCCCTTCTTCTCCCATGGTCATTCTGTTTTGGTCCCAGAACCCTGTGTGCTCTGTCCATGTGTATTTCTGATTCTGCCAGGGTTGGTACTAACATTAGAAAAAGTCTCTTTAGGTAATCTTGTATTTCCTTATTGGAAACCATTTCAGGAATGTTCCTGACTTGTAGATTTTGTCTCATCTCCCGGTTTTCCACTGATTCCTGGAGGTCTATGAAGCCATCTGACATTTTTGTCATTTCTTCCTCTTACTTTTCTGCCAGACCAGGGATTTCTCCACCCGGGCCTCCAGCACGGTTCTTCTGATTTATTGCAGCTAGTTCTTGTTTTAGTTCTGTGACTGCCTTTTGCAGTTCGGTTTGAAATGTAGGCGTGATATTCTGTATTAGGTTCTCTAGCTCTGAGTTCAACGACACTCAAAATGAAGTGCGGAAAAGGCCGCCATGTCTCGCAGTCTCTTGTGAGCCATGTCTTTGGAAGAACCCCGCAACTTCTTGTGCATTTTGCTGTTTCTGCAACCTTGGCGGGGTCCTTCATCGTCCGTAAGGTAAGATGTTTCCTTTTTTGGAGTATTTTTTTAGAATTAGGCCAGTTAATATTATGATTATGGGTGAACCTCGAATGAGCTTCTCTCCTATGCGACCACTCAGTCTGTTGCCATGCATGCGCACTCTTTTAAAGTTTCTTTAGTGTTAAAAATCAGGATTTTCGTAAGAAATGTACCCACGGATTTCCTCCTCTCCCCTGACATGCCCACCCCCCCTTTATTTCCCATCCTTTTCTTCCTCTCCCCCCTCACTTTTTATTTTCCTCTAACCTTGGAAAATAAAAATATGAAGTAAAAAAAAAAAAGTAAATGGGGAGAACAACCCAATCAGCCTCTTCGGCTGCTATAGTAGCAACAAAACAAACAAGGAAAAATGTTGATCGGCTGCTTTAAGTGGCTAATGGCGTTAGGAGATTTAAAGGGAAAGAAGTGAGAAGTGAGAGATCAGGAGATCAGTATGGGCATGGCTCTTTGTAAACGGAACATTACCAAAGTGATTCTTCCTATGGGCAGGGACAGAGATGGTGATACAATGAGGAGATAAGGAAAAGGTTGTGATATTGGGGAACATTAATAACAGGCCAGTTGTGGTCATATTCTAATGGGTGTGGGGATAGTGTGAGAGGATGAAAAGGTGAAAGCGATGTCTGTGTATCTGGAAGAAAATATTAGGCTGAGCAAGTAAAGGTGAACTATGCGAAGGACATTGAGATTGGTGAAAAGGCTGATGGTGGGATTCAGTCCTTGCATTTTCAAAGTGTCCATAAGCTTAACCTACGTCACTGAAGTCACTTTCTGAATACAGGGCTTGATAGATAGGCCCTATAAAAGAGAACTATTCAAAAGGGGAAAAAAGGATTATTTTTTCTGCACCAGCTGACTATGTTGTGAAAGTCTTGCTCTCTTTTGGGATCTCTTTTGTTAACTGGAATTTATCACCAGTGCATCCTGCAATAAATCACTCAGCTGAGAACCAGCCTCTGAATTTGCACAGACTGAGAATTAGATATCCCAGGCACATTGTTTCCTTCCCCCCCAGAAAAATAGAAAAGAACAATGAAAAAAAATGAAGGGATTGGCCAGCATGTGTATCAAGAACATAAAAGTGGACACAGATATCTCAAACAGCTTCTATTGCTATATGGCAAACAGTATTTTCTTTCAGCTCTATGACTAAAATTATTAAAAGAAAATGAATCTGGCCCTCAAAAATGTCTCAACTTATTCTTATAGACTCACTTTAGAGAAAGTCCTAAAAGAGAGAGTTTTTGCCTGAGATGCCAGTCTCGCTTTATCTATGTATGCCTACCATTAAAGGAAGCCACTATAATGATTTCTACCTCATTTTAATTAGTTTTATGTCATACCTGCTATCAAACGCTTTACCTTGAAAGCCAACTATTGGTCACCTCTCCCAAATACAAATTTGTTTACCTATCAAATTCTCCTGGCTGTAAATCTGATTGAAAACTCAGCACAAGATGTGCTAGTGGAAAAATATATATAATTGAAAGCATGGTTTTTGTATTTAAAGATCACATTCATGGATATTTTAAGTTTTGCTAAATAGATGTTGGTAAACAAGTCTCAAAGCAGATACATTCAGTGAATGTGGCGAAGAAGGAAGTGATCGCAGCATGAAATTGCGGATACCCTATGTTTATTCATTTTATTCCAATAGAATCACATTTTAGGTGATGAACCGTTTCTGCATGGATTGTTCAGTGACCTGATAGATGTCTTCTCCATGATACAGAATAATATTAATAATAATTATAATGATCATAATTATCATCATAATAATCATAATATTACAACATTACTACTCTAATTTGAATCATAGTTAATCCTTAATTAATCCTGAATTAAGCGACCGGCAAACATTGCAAGGGAATGAACCTCTGTGGTAATCAGATTTCAAAGTTGACAAGCAAAGATAATATTTAGTCAAACATATCATTCTATAAATACGTCGTAAATATTAAAAGTGTGCAAATTTCTTGATTTTTGAGTGTTGAATAAAGTTTTGAAAATGCATAATATTCCTGATACGGGGGCCTATTTTGACCAGTGTGTATGCTACACCAAAATACAGACGGTTACACTGTTATAGTATAGGTCGGTGCTGTCACCGCTCCTGTTCAACGTGTATATATATATGACCGCTGGGAGAGATAATCCGGAAGCATGGTCTGAAGTGCCACCAATATGCTGATGACACCCAGACCTATGTTTCTTGTCAGTGCAGCCCAGGGGCGGCTGTGTTACATTGATGGCTTGCTTAGATGAGGTGGCGGCATGGATGGAGGTGAATTGGCTGAAGCTCAACCCTGACAAGACGGAACTAATTATTATAGGTTTGGCAAGATGCCCGAGTATGGGACAGGGGGTTTGCGAGCTGCCTCTAATCAATGATGATCTTTGACCAGAGTCTCAGCCTGTGTGCCCAAGTGAAAGTTCAATGTAAATAGAGAGTGGGTGCTCAACAGATGGTGAAATCTTCACGCAATAACATCAATAATTCAAATGTAGGGCTCATGCATATGACTCTAAGGAACCTGACGAAGCATCACTGTGAAACGCGTAGTTCCCTGCCGGAGCCTGAGTGAGGGACCCAGCCAGCCTGCTGACATCCGGAAAGATCCCTTCTTCTGGTCCCGCCGTCGGACGCGGTAGCGGGAGTCCCACTGGAGGGAAGGGCTCCACCGGATCGATCGGGCCAGCACTGGGCTTTTTTAATACTGTATCTGAGTGTAACTACTTTTTGTCTCTTTTTGATGTAATAAACTTTATTTGCTACTCATCCAGACTTGCCCCAATTCTTGCAATCTGGGCACCTGGGAGAGAAGCGACTCACATACTGCCTCCATTGAGAGGGAAAGTGAGTAAAGAGTCAATTGATTCGCCGCAGCCTGGCAGTACTCTTTGAGGGAGGAACTGCACTTAAGGCAGTGTGAGCCTTCCATACATTAGGCTGTGTAAGTTCACAGTAGCCTTTGATTACACATTATTCGTTCCCCACCCCCATTCCTTCCCCTTCCCTGCAATCCCAGTACACGCTTCACTGGGTGTATTTTAATTTCATTTTTATTAATACCACCACAATTTGTATTACTTTTATTACATACATTTTTATTACATACATTTTAAATACCCAATTGCTTTCATAATTATTAATCCATTGATTATGTAGGTCTGTTTAACGCATTGATTCTGTGCATTATATCTTCTCTCAATCTATGAGCAAAACCCCGTGCGCTGACCAATCCACCACCTTCACATATGACTCTAAGGCCTGGGCCATAGAGGGGTGAGGCGATCCGAGCTGCGCTGACGCTGAGGCTCGCCTGCTGAAATCTGGGCGATTTCATGCCCATACAGGCGAGCCAGCGGGCTCGGTCGGAGCCGAGGGAAGGTGGTTGGAGGCGGGGCAGTGACGTCGCTGGGCCAATCGTCCGCGACGCACTGACGTCGACGTCACGGCGCCGACGTCACGGCGCCGTGACGTCGACACTGCTGTGCTGTGATTGGAGGTTTTCAGATGACAGCGCGCTGAAAAACAGCTTGGCGCTCGGCAGAAACCTCCATCTCGTTAGCACGCCTGCGGACGCTCACGTGAGTCCCCTCTCAAGGCATCCTCATTGAGGATGCAGGAGCTCAGCGCGGAGCATCCGCACGCCTCAGCACGGCCTGTCCATCTATGGACTCGGCCTAACATGAGTGGGTATATTATATAGTGTGATATGTGAGTGACCAATCAAAAATCAATATAACTTCTCCTGAAGGAAACAATAAAAAATGCTAGATATCACCTTGATGTGACCACATTGGAGGCAATATAACACATACTGGTACTCATGTATGTCCATAAATCACATTGAAATATCTTGAAGAGATCTTACCCACTCCTTGAGTCTTGGGGAGTCCGTAGTGGCGTGCCAAGCCGCTGGTGCAGAAATCCAATAGTAGAAAAAAGAGGAAAGCAGCGCACTGCCAGGGAGTCAGGTGGTATTAAAATAAAGTCTATTTATTCAGCACAAGTACAACACATCACCCACAGGAGGTGAATTACCTCCTACGCGTTTCAGACACGAATGTCCTTTATCAAGGAGTATGGGGTACAGGATGACAGGGACACTCTATTTATACCTACCACAATATGATCAATAATCTTGATTCTCACGCCAAACATTGCGACCGCGCTTGACATCATCATGGGCGCGCACACGCAAAAAATGTGCGCGTGCACACTCGCGCATAACCCAATCCCCATCAGCACGATCATAAATGCAGGGCTAGCATTGATCAAGATATATGAGTGCTAGCAGCCTGTCCTGTCTCTTGAACCTGCCCCCTCCAACACACACAGAGAGCTATAGGACCAAAATCGGCACCCCAGCCAATCACAGCCCAAGCTGAAGCGCCAGCCCCCCTTTTTGGTCACAACAGCTCCCCGTTCATTGGCCCAGGGCCCGGCAGGGGAAGAAACACAACAACCCCGCCCCCATTGTGGAATCTATGCAATTCCTATATGTTGCAACCAGCAACTATAAATCAATGCACTACCCTTCATAAAATATACAAATCCTTGTGGTGTTAGCTATCCAAGAAAACAATTATGAACATTCAAGGGTCCCTATAGCCCACACCGAGGGGATGTTATGTTGATAGTTTCTGTTTGTGTGTAATAAGGGGGTGACATTTATTTTTTCCTGACATTTAAAATAAATAATAAAACGGACATGGCCGCGCAGGGGGCCCGGCCCCCCCTGTTGGCGGGCCTGACTGCACCCTACACTGGATTGGGGAGGGGTGAACCTTCTCGTGGGCAGCTTCAGAGGTCTGGAAATCACTACCGCCAGAGATCAGGTGTATATCGACTCTACCACACTTTCGGGCACGGTGTAAGGCTTATTTCTTCATTTTGGCTTTTCCCGTCTAACAAAATGAATAGCGTATAATTTTAGTTTGTTTTTAAAGTGACTGTAAAGTATTGCAGTGCTCCCTTAAGTGGAGGCGTGCTTCTACTTAAAAAATAAATGACGAGGATAATGATAGTGATGGTGATGATGAATCCCACTAATTGGAGTTATTCACAGGTATGATAAAGGGACACAATTGTGCCATACTGTAACTTGATACACAATATGTAAAAAAAAATTGTAACGCTGGCAATATTCTACATCTTCCTTCATAATAATTCTATAGAGAAGAATGGGAGATGTAAGGTGAATGCCCTTGAATTTATCTCTGCTCCGCTAACCTTTTCTTCATCAATTAGCCCTCTGCAGACAGTTCTATTTTAGATTAGTTTACATGTTAGCTACAGGAGACATTAGCCGATTTCACTAACAGGAAACTGCTCTACAATGACCTATATAAACACTTAGTGATGTTTACAGTGATGTAAAACAAATGTGTACCTCCTTTTTGTATAGCAAGAATAATTGTAGATTGTACTGTAGAAAGGGTTTGTCTACCACAGGACAAATAATTATCCCAAACTAGAACTGACAATCCACCAAACAAGAATACAGAGGACCTTCAAACCTCTCAGGTTGCTGAATTTTGGCACTTTATATTTTGCAAAACAGCAATGCAGTCTGTTCATGATAAGGAGAAGGAGTGGTTCGGTGAGTAAAGACAATGACCTTGGGCAAGTCACTTTATCTCCCTGTGTCTCAGACACCAAAAGGAACCCAGTAGATTGTAAACTCATCTGGGCAGGGACAGTGTTTGTGTGGGTCTTGATGGGTGTCCTCCCTAAGTTCCTACATGTGGGACAAATACTAAATAAATAATACAATCATTTAAAAACAGGTTTCAAAGCTCTCTAAAGAAACAAATATAGTCTCACAACTGCAATTGCTTTAAAGGCAATTAACGCCGGATCGGGGTGTAAAACCAGGCATTAGTGCTTCGTGAATCTCCTCATAAAATAGTTATTTATCAAAGCCTTCAAGCTGCAAAAACGGGCACAATACTAATGGAAATACAGCACCAAATTGTGCTTTGCCTTTGGAAACGTTCAGTATGTATTATTTTAAGCACTAGTTTTGTAGTTCGGACACTGATAAATAACTCCTTAAATGTCGGACTACAATCAAACTCAGCAATGAGTTCTGAGATTTAATGGGGATTTCAATTGTTTCACTAAAAAAAATACAAAAGTCCAACAAAACGGATCCCACATTCAGTATTTAAAATGAAAAAAAAAAAAAAAAAAAAGTGGCTTGTTTGATTTTTGTCCTTAAAGTTTTATTTGGTTGTTTTTCTGCAAAAATTGCTTTTTAGATCACTGCAACCTGCTACCATGATAGAGTGCCTGACAATATCACCCTTTTAAATAGAAATCTCTTTTGGTCACCCTTGGTAACTTAGAGCCAGTGAACTTCCACAGATGGCATGTAATGAAGGGAGTAAAGAACTCAGAAACAATGGAATATCTACGCCTATGAGTAACAGGGTCTTATTCTTTCAACTACGAGAGTGCTGATCAGAGTAAAATCCTCTTGACGTCAATGGGAGCTTCTGTGTGATCGTTCACTCGAATGGCAATATCGCAGTTTAATGAATAACACCAATGACTATGTCACCTTGATTGTGTTATTCCATGTGCTGACGTCAGCAAAGGTTTGTTCACTTTTACTGTTTTTGCTCTTTTTATTGAGTTACATTTTTTATATTGTACAGAAGAGAAAATTGTAAGGTTGGTACACAGATTTAGACCGACATTAGGCCTGGTTTAAATAATAAATAATAGATAAATAGAAGTAAGAAAAAGAAACAGCTTGTAATCTTTCAAATAAAACAAAATATTGTATATAATGAATGATTGATGAATGATATAATGAACAATTCTTATGTGCTGTGTCTCACTGTACTGTAATTGTGAAGCGCTTTGCATTCCATTGGGAGAAAAGTGCAATATGAAATAGAGTTATTATTATTATTAGTGTCGCACACCCACACCCACACTCGCTCCTACCAACTATTGTGGCCAAGCACTGCCATCTACTGCACTTATTCCCTCACCTGCTGTCTCTGTTAGTCTCTCAACATTCCACTTTGATTGTTATCTCCCTGAGGCAGGGATTTCCTTTCCTAGTGTCTGATTTTGCTTGGTGCATTTACTGTATTGTATTATAATTCCCTGTACTGTATTGTCTCCCTTTTATAGTGCAGACCACATCTGTGTGTATTATATAAATACAAATATACAGAATGGATTTTTTTTTTTTTAAAGATTCTACCCTTTACACCTGCACATCTTGCTAATAAAGAGAGCTTATGGTGCTTCCAAGCGTCCATCAGATTACATTTTTTTAATGGGCTTGGTATTGCGATAATATAGTTTAGGTAAATCAAGGGTGACGTTTAAACACAGGTATTTAACATTATTACAAGGATCATTAACGTTAAAGTTGAATTTACCTGGATCTGAGGTTTCTAGGAGGTGACAATTTTGATTTTTCAAAATTATTTCAATAACCTGAAAACACACCAAAATATGTAATCATTTTACATGTTTCTGGTATTGAGGATTCTGGATTGGATGCAAATAGAAGCATATAATCTACAAAGAGAGACAATTTAAGGTCCACTCTTTCCTAACATAATACTTTTATATATTTCAGCAGCCCTAAATGTAATTGCAAAAGGTCCTAAAGTGGCAAGCCATTACATTGTTAAAATGTGTATTTCAGTGAGAGTGCAGTTCAGGAACGAATGTTGATCGCAGTCTATGCATGGGTAGCTGTCTTTGACTGAGCCACTGATTGAGCCACCTGTGCTGATGCAAGGATATCCATATAACCTGACCTGTTGGTGGCCCTTGAAAAATGGAGTTGGCCACACCTGATATAGACACTTCAGCTTTCAATGACTGGAGTACCCCAACCCCCCTAACCAATGGTAGGAGCCCAAACCTACCCAAAGCATGTTACGCAGGACATGCATCATACCACAATTGTAAGATAGAAGGAAAGCTCACAGCCCCTAAGGTCTGTCCAGCTTGTGTTGGGTACCTAAACCTTCCCAATGTGCGTAGGTGGGACCATTTCTTCTAGTGGCATATACAGTTTAATGATTTGTGCAGGGAGTGACATCAGTTTCTTTTTAATTGGAAGAGCTATGATCACTTTATTTTCTCCATCCTTATTGGCAAAAACAGTCACTCTGTTCCCTTTTAGATCCTACAGTATTAGCATAGAATAGTGTACCTGGGGGGTCGCTTATACGGTATCCGTAACTGCCGTGAGAACCGCGAGATACTCACAGAGACCAGTATTGCAGGAATCACAGCATAGCACAAACTCAAATTGCTGAGATGAGTGCAAGACGCCCTATGGGTTTCGTAGCACTTGGCTTCTTCGTCAGGGGTTGGCTTGCACTAAGACTATCCAGCCATTTATAGAAGCCCTTTTAAAGGGGCGCTTTCTCCATTCTCACATAATCAAAATCAGGTGCATTTAACAAGCAGTAAATTATTGCAAGTATAAACAAAATATATTGCACCCGGTAAAATGCATATTTATGCACCATAGAATATCATAATATGACAAGATATATAATAAAATAATAAATGTTCATTTTATTTTGAATACACGTTAACTGTGATTTATATGATTAAAGGAACACACATACTGTATATATGTATACACATATTGGCACCAATGACAAAGTTAGAGAAAGATGATGGGTCCTAAAGAATGATTTCAGGGATCTAGGCTAAACGCTTAGGGCAAGGACCTCCAAAGTAGTTTTTTCTGAAATACTACCAGTGCCATGTGCTACCCCAGGGAGACAGTCATAGAGGAGGGAAGTTAATGCATGGCCAAGAAAGTGGTGTAGGAAGGAGGGTTTTTTTTTTTTTAGAGCACTGGGACTCCTTTTCTGAGAGGTGCCATCTGTATGCTAGGGACGGATGGCACCTCAATGAAGAGGGATCTTCTGTACTAGGGGGAGAATGTTAAAAAGGTTGGAGGAGATTTTAAACTAGGATGGAGGGGGGGAGGGACAAGAAACAGATAATTAACTAAATAGAATAGATGGGTATTGGGAAATAGCAAGGGGTCATGGAGGTAGAATGGGGCAATGCAAGTTTGCCAAGCAGCGAGACACCCATAGTAAATACAGATAATACTAGAAAACTTCTAAAGATTAACCCCAATTGATGCAGAAAGGCAGGAGCAGATAAGATAATAGTACAGATTGAAAATAAACTTCAATGCATGCTTGCTAATGCAATAAACCTTGCGGAATTGCAAGAATTGGGGAGCTTGAATTAATAGCTGCAAGGGAGCAGTATCATATCATAGGCATTACTGAAGCATGGTGGGGTGAAACTCATGACTGGGTAGTTAATTTGGAGGGTTATTCCCTTTTTTTCTGCAGGGTCGAGCAAATAAAAGAGGAGGTGGAATATACTAATGTCACCATGCTGTAAAATGGCTACAGTCATCTCTCCTGCTGACAGTAAGGCCTGGTAAGTTATGGATCTTGTTAACTCATACCCTCGTGTGTAAGTGTGGAGTGATTACACAGAGGAGTGCACCACAGAAACGTTCCTCACCAGGACCATCCACAAGCGGACGCTGGGATCCTGATGAGGTGGAGGCGCTGCACTGGATATAGGTAGGACTCAAGCACACTACCTCAGCTGCCTGTCTGGGTTGGCATTCCCCACACAACATCATGCGGGAGACTCAGGAGTCCTGTTGCCAACAGGTGCACCACCAGACACTACACTGTAATGGGGACTGGTTAGACCACAGGGGCCAATGTGAGATTGGGTGGGTCAGGCTAGGCCAGAAAATCCGTTACACTTATATTAACACCGGGCCTAAAACCTATTCTAAGGCAAGATGTTTATGAAGGGAATTATGAAAATGTAGATAGAAATTAGCAGTGGACGAAAAAGTATAAACATAATGTTTGTAGGGATATGCTATAAACCACCAAATATTTGGGAGATTGAGGAAGCTAAAATACTTTTGCAAATGGAGAAGGCATCAAAACTGGGTCGTGTTTGCATAATGGGTGATTTTAATTATCTGGATATAGACTGGGGCAATGAGATTAGCATTACAACAAAAGGAAAACGTGTTTTGGGGTTGCTTAAAGACAATTGCATGACCCAAATTATTGAGGAACCAACCAGGAGAGGGGCAATATTGGATTTGGTCATATCAAACAATGTAGAAGTAATAACAAATATTCAAGTTCGGTAACATTTGGGTAACAGTGATCATAACATGGTCTCATTTGAAATAAATGATCAAAAAAAACAGATTACTTGGGTTCAACAAAGACCTTAAACTTTAGAAAGGCAGATTTTAATAAACTGAGGTCTAATCTAGTAGTAATACATTGGGATGGTGTTTTTGCAGGGAAAATGTAGAAGATTAATGGGCAGTCTTTAAAACATTATTAGAAAGCACACTTATCAATGTATACTCTTGGGTAATAAGTATAAAATAAATAAGTCAAAACCAATGTGGCTAAATAAACATGTAGGGGAGGAAATGGAAAAGAAGAGGCAGGCATTTACATTCTTGTAGTCAGAAGGAACCGAGGCATTATATCAGATTTATAAGGAATGTAACAAAAAATTGCAAAAGGGCAATCAAATTAGCAAAAATGGATAATGAAATAAGAATTGCAATAGAAAGTAAGATCAACCCTAAAAAGTTCTTTAAGTATCTTAATAAAAAAATAAAAAAAAGAAAAAAAAAACAGAAAAGAAAATATAGGACCCTTTTTCAGTGTGAGATGGGCAGGCAGATTATTGGAGATAAGGAAAAAGCAGAGGTATTAAACAAATTCTTTGCCTCTGTGTTTACCAGGGAAGAATCAATTTCAATAGTAGTGCTGCAGGAGGAAGCCACAACCTCTATATTAACTAACAATTTGTTAGAAGAAGTTCATTGGCGGCTTGATAAAATTAAACTAAATAAGGCACCTGGCCCCGATGGCATACATCCAAGAGTTCTTAAGGAGTTGTTCCGTAATAGCCAAACCATTACATTTAATATTCAAGGACTCCATTTCCACAGGCTCAATGCCACAAGATTGGCATAAAGCAGATGTGGTGCCTATATTTAAAAAGGGAGCTAGTTCACAATTGGGGAATTACAGACCTGTAAGCCCATCTTCAATAGTGGGGAAGCTACTTGAAGGTTTAATACGGCATAATATTCAGGAATACCTAATGGAAAACAAAATTATTAGTAATAGTAAGCATGGATTATGCAGGATAGATCTTGCCAAACTAACCTTATTTGTTTCTTTGAGGAGGTAAGTGGGAATTTAGACCAGGGTAATGCAGTCGATGTGGTCTAATTAGGTTTTGCAAAGGCTCTTTTTCAGACTTCGTGATGAAATTATCATCATGTGCTTTAGACACCAGAGCTAATAGTACACTCAAATATTCAAGCGTAGGATTAGAGTTTAATCTCTTATAGAATGAACCATCATCAAGAACTCTGAGAGCTTCTCTGATGTAATCAATTCTATTTTGTACCACAAAACTTCCTCCCTTGTCTGCCTGTCTGATAGTTAAATCAGTATTATTCATAAGAATGTTACGTGCTGATTTCAATTTCAGTATATCTGTGAATGGTAAAATGTTTATATTTTGAATATAGATTCTGGGCCATTTAAAAAAAAATAAGAATTCTGTTTTCTATCAAAGACTGGTTTGTCTGTTTCCTAAAAACAGCATACAAACCTAGGAGACACTTCACCAGTTAATTATTGAATTGGTTCTCCCCACCTCTCCCCAAACAAAATTGGAATTTTTACATATTTCATATAACTTATCCACTATCTGAGCCTTGTATGCACCATGGAAACTGTAGTCTAATTATTGGTGTATTTATATTAAACATTTATTTAGTAATTATATAGACATACACTTTATTAAGGTATTTCCTTTAATTTGACTCACTTTTAATCATTTAGCGCACTTCACATTTTTTGCTCTCATCCTAATGTGATATCACTGTATGCAAACCTTGTATGACATCAACAAAGTTCATGTGGCATCAAAAAGAAGGGGAGCGGTGACTGCTGTTAAATAAGGGTGTTCATTTTCGATACAGTAGCACCCCAAACTATAGTAAATAACAACATGCATATATTACTCACCTAATAAATATAATAAATATCCTCAGGCCCTAACGAAGACCCCAAGAGACTTGTAGACAAATTGGATACTTATTATGTGGTTAATACTTTTTGTATTTATTATATTTTGGAGTGCTGCTACATTATTATTTTTTTTTACCTTTCCTGACATGTTCATTTAGGGATCTCCTTACATGTTCATTTAGGGATCTGGGCATTTCCTTAGCAATACCAGCACCTACTGACAACGTGCCCTTTTTGATGCTTGCTTTAAGATTTCTTTAACAAACACTCGTCGCTTGTTTTAAGATTTCTTTTCCTGAACTCACATTTTTTTAACCCTTTGAGACCCATTCTCCCTCACCCTAGAGGGTATTTATTTGTCATTTTACTTCTACACCCGATGAAGTGTGCCGACCCCCGAAACATTGTGCTGTTAATATCTGCAATAGAAATAAGCATTGTACGGAAGTAATCTGCATATTTTTGCTTTATGAGTGCGACAGAGAATCCACTCTCCTGGTTAGACAAGTAATCCCATTCCACTAGATCAAAAGCTTTATCTGTGTCTAGACAAAGAAGGAGTGATGTTCTCTTTTAAGTTTCAAATATTGAATAACCAAGACTTTTCCTATGTTACTTACTGGATTCCTCACCCAAGTAAACCTAGTTTGATCTGGGGAGGTGATATTAGGTAACAAGCAGGATAGTTTTTAAGTTTTCAGCTAAAATTTCAGTTAGAATTTTATATTCAATAAGGAAATACGCCTACTGTATATGATACCAGATTATTTCCATCTCTTCCTGGTTGGAGACGAACTTTAACAAAAGCTGCGTTGAAGCCTCCAGGAAACCATTTAGATACCAAAATGTTATTAACGTTTACATCTCTGGAAAATCTCTTTTAATCAGATTTTAAAGAACTCTCCAGCATAACTATCACAATCAGATACAGGTGATTTAAACATTTGCAATTATCTAATTATTTGTATGGCTTTTCCCATCTAAATAACTTTAGGTGTGTTTGGTTAACCTGAGACAACTTTACATTTTCCCAGAAATTTCTCTATTTGTTTGGTTTATATTGGGTCTTTAGAACACAGTTTTACCGTAAACATTGTTGGATATCTCTGCAATCTCCTTTCCTTTCTGGCGTAAGTCTTTCTGTCTCTTAATGAAGTAATAAAAGTCTGTGGTCTATTACTTCTCAGCAAGTTACTGAGAGCATCTTTATAAAATCTGTATCTACAAAAATGCATTGCTGACTCCTATTTATTTGTGCCACAAATTGAAATTCTCTTTTCCTATATAAATAGATGGTCTTATCTATTTCAGATAGATTACTTTTAACATTGTGTATGCTCTCGGTCATATTTTATGGACCTCCAAGTAAGTCTCATTTAACTATTTTTCCTTTTATCGCATAAGAAATCAGGTCATCTCTAAGCACTGCTTTGGAGGTTTTCCCCCAAAAAGAATTGAATCAGTGGAATGCTGTTTATTATTGAGTTATTCCAATACCCATTTAAAGAAACCTTTAAAGCTGTCAGAATCAGCCAATACTGTTGGAGATTTCCAGCATCCAAAGTCTCCTATCTTCTAATTCATACTGAACCATATGGAGGTTTGATCAGATAATAGAATTGGCTCAATTTTGGCTCCTGATACTTTTGAGGATACTGTATGTTAGTGTGGGTTAGAAGATCGTCTATTCCAGAAAAGACGTGTCAATTCCATATCTTCAGGATGAAGATCCCTCAATATTAAATTAAGGTGGTTTTAGTGACTTTTATTCACATTTAGGGGGTGGCGGTTAATATTTAAGATTTGTGGAACTTTTTTGTCAATCTTATTATCAAATATATTAAAGTCTTCACCCCAGGATAACAGACCATTGTCATGTTTTGACAGTCTTTCAATTGTATTTAAGAATAGGGATCTGCTATACTCATTATAATGAGTCATTAGGAGCATATATATTACAAAGTATACATTTCTGTTAATTTATGACTGTCTATAATGATGTAGTACCCTTGTGGGGCTGCGAAACAAGATTGTTTTGTTAATATAACACCTTTCTTAAATGATACACCCATCATTTTAGAATTACAGTAAATGGGGCAAATTTACAGGTTTCAATTCAGTGTGAAATAAATGTTTCATTTCCTTTCTGTCAAATTGGTTTCCTGTGGGAAAAAAAGTGAAACTCAACTGGCCAATATAATTCAGTATTTTATTTATTTTTATGGGTAAATTAATACCACCCACAGTCGAAGAGATGAACCTCAGGGAGCGTATGGCAAGAATGAATATAGATTTCCAGAAACATATGAAAATATCATAAATTGTTTGTAATTAAAATTTTGTTAGTATGTACATGTATGTACATGTACATAAAGAATTACGTAAATTAGGGAAGACACATGTAACCCGTGTTCCCCCACCCTAAGGGAGAATCACTGGTGTTACCTGGTGTTGGTGCTACTTCCTCACAGGAGGTTCTGAGCATCCGCCGGTGGAATTGGGGATAATCAGGACATGCTTTTAAGGATCTACAGCTCTTCACTCGGTGTTGCAATCCTCAGTATCCTCTAAATAAGGTAATAATAGCAAACACCTAAGTAAATACATAATATAATGAACCTCTGAAAAACAAGCTCATGAATGATTTATGTAGCACACAATAAATACAGGATGTGAGGCATGCGATCAGCCTCCCACCACTCTGACCGGCCGGTCTGATACAACAACTCGATGGAATAGTTACTCCCTATAAAGAGTCTATAGGAGTTTATGCTCATTTATTGTAGCATACACTATTTCCTTAAATATACATTTATTGCTATTATGCCATTTGATACCATGCATGTCTTCTGTTTCACGAATATGTGCTAGTGCTCTGCTCTTTATAGGGAGTGCAATATAGATCATGCATGAAGTTGGTTTTCAGAGGTTCATTATATTATCTACTAACTTAGGTGTTAGCTATTATTACCTTATTTAGATTATAATGAGGATTGTTTTAATCTATCAGTGTTTTTTGTGATGCTAATATTAATACATTTTATATTGTTGATATACCTGAGTACTTCTGTTGGGATACTTTCTCTTTCTCTCTTCGTGCTGCCGTTGAAGGGAGAGGTAGTTTCCAGGGAGCTAGTCAAGCCCCTTGACTAGGCCATACCCGTTCCCCATAGGCCCCAGCTAGCTTCCCCCACATTGTAGTGGAGTGTTGTAGGGCCTGCCATAGCTCTGGAATTCCCCGTTAGTATTAGGCGTCGGCGGAGAGGGACCTGCGCTGGGAAGGAGAATTCCCCAGCGGGAGTATCACCGCAAGGCGTGACAGACTGTGAGACGAGAGGGTATTGTGTCAGAGGCCTTGCATCATGGGACCATGCTTGAAGCCTGTCTACAAATCCCCTGGTGTACTCGAGTAGCCAGGAAGGTACCACGTGCACCAACACTTCACAGGATGGTAGCTCTGCCCTCACATATACTTGGGTGGGATTGGTCTGCCAGACACCGGGCTTTAGATGCCTAGGGCACCATCAGTACTTTGGGGGATAACTGTTATTGCTATTATTTGTGGTTACTGTATTGTGCATATTGTGTTTAGCAGGATTGTTATGGGACCATAGTAAAGTGTGTTGCATATAAATTTGTTTGGATTGTGATTATTTAGGGCAGCTATTGCAACGTGACGTCATGACGCCGGAGCCGAGGTAAGTGGGGGTGGGGAGGGGGGCAAGGGGGTGAGGTGACCACCGGCAGGGGGGCGCAGGGAGAAAAGTATGCGCCCCCCTGATTTAGGGTATACCGTAATAGGTAACAGTGGGTGGGGGAGTGGGGGAAGTGGATGGAATGGGCTCTTCCTAAACAATATAGTAATTAGTGTGATAAGTGACACACCTTAAGTACACACAATAAACCTATCACCATAAAGTGTTAAATAAAATAAATTAAAACCAGTGTACAACAGCAGCTCAACTTCCTCTTTTGGGATCGTTCTTAATCCCAGGATGTGAAGTATTTCTTTTCTTGGGGTTGAGGAGGAGCGCTGGATCTCGTGATATGTGAAAAGATATAGATATATATAGTGCAGATGGTAATTCACTGCTTTAAATGATGTAAAACATAAGAAATGAACTCACAAAGAACGTATAAAATCACTGCATGTCAGAGATCCTTCTCTCTCTGACTGGAGCCCTTTATGTTACTGGAGTCTGTATCCTCTCAGTGAAGTGGATGATATGAAAATAAAGAAAACCACAAATAGTGCAAATAGTATGAACTATACAAATGTATTATGCACAGGTAGTCAGGAAACTCACATTTTCCATAATAAAGTTGGGTGGTGGAGAGAACCGCCGATAGAAGCAGGCTGCTGTTCGGTGCTTCACTTTCCCCTCACCGTGTAGTTCAATGCCAGTCTGTGCCGCCGCGTCACTTCCGGTTTCGCGTCACGTCACTTCCGGTTTCGCGTCACAGGTGAGGGCGGGAAGCCAAAATGGGAGTGATATCAGCAGTGGATTGCCAGTCCTTGCCAGTCCTTCCAGGCGCAGAATCTCTCAGCTGACGAAGCTGTTGCGAAACGCGTAGAGTTAGAGAGATTCTGCGCCTGGAAGGACTGGCAAGGACTGGCAATCCACTGCTGATATCACTCCCATTTTGGCTTCCCGCCCTCACCTGTGACGCGAAACTGGAAGTGACGTGACGCGAAACCGGAAGTGACGCGACGGCACAGACTGGCATTGAACTACACGGTGAGGGGAAAGTGAAGCACCGAACAGCAGCCTGCTTCTATCGGCGGTTCTCTCCACCACCCAACTTTATTATGGAAAATGTGAGTTTCCTGACTACCTGTGCATAATACATTTGTATAGTTCATACTATTTGCACTATTTGTGGTTTTCTTTATTTTCATATCATCCACTTCACTGAGAGGATACAGACTCCAGTAACATAAAGGGCTCCAGTCAGAGAGAGAAGGATCTCTGACATGCAGTGATTTTATACGTTCTTTGTGAGTTCATTTCTTATGTTTTACATCATTTAAAGCAGTGAATTACCATCTGTACTATATATATCTATATCTTTTCACATATCACGAGATCCAGCGCTCCTCCTCAACCCCAAGAAAAGATATACCGTAATAGGTATACTGGTTCCCGTGAGGCCAATGCCTCCAACGCTGGGATCCTCACGGGTGGAGGTGCTGCACCAGCCACTCCAGGCTCCCCAAGCGCAGAGACTCAGGCCTCTTGTAGCCTCACATGTTAGCACTATAACACCTGTATCAGCCAAATCTCCCTGAGGAGGAGGGAAGGAGTGTTACACACACACATATATATGTAATTGTTAATCCCAGGAGAAAGTGAATCAAAATAAAAGAATGACATAGTAAAATAGTAAGAACATAGAATACAGTATGTTTCACATTATATTATAGCAGTACATCACACACACACACACACACACACACACACACACACACACACACACACACACACACACACACACACACACACACACACACACACACACACACACACATCAATTAGGAGTCAATTTGAAGAAAAATGCAAACCCAATTCACTAAGCACATAGCTCCATAATAGTAATGGTAATTGATCAAAGGTTAATATTTAAGTGTTGGCCCCACGGATTAGTTTCTTTTTTAGAGGCAGAAGAGTTGCTGGGTGTCGGGCTGTCTATGATCTGTTCTTTAGTTGAAGACATCAAGTATTTCTACACCACTTGAAAAAATATGAATTCTTCAGCTCCATCTGTGGTCCAGCTTGAGTATGGAGGAAAACTATTGGGAAAACAATTGCTTGCATATGCCACCAAATTCCTTTTGCGCCTAAACAACTTTACATGAGAAGTCTTTAAAAACCAGGAGCCATTCCCAGTTAAGCGGTAGAGACTGTTTATATGCTGGGAAATAAAGCTTGGATTTATCTCTGAAGTTTAAGCATTTGAAGATCACCACTGTGGGGCATGAGTTAGGTAGGTCGCGCTGTGGGTGAATCCTATGGCTTTGCTTGACTGTGATAGATAGCCATTCAGTATCCATGCCATAAAGAGTATCCATTAAGAGAGGGAAGTGCTGAAAAAAAAGTCAAATAGTTGCTAACATTTCAGGTCTTCGGTTAGTTATTTCTTCTGGAGCTGTTTTCCAGGTCATCTTTTTAATCTGTTGCATGCTGTTTCTTGTTTAGATCTGCCATCCCTTTCTCTAGATTGTCAACATCTCTCATTTCTCTCAACCTTTCTTCATGTTGTGATATGTTGGTATTGAGTTCTGAAATGTGCTCCTTGAAGCCTCAATGATCTCTTTAAATTGCAGAGATTGAGTATTTAGCAGAGGCTAGCTGCTTTCTTTGACCACTTTCACTATATCTTCCTGAGCCAGCTAAGGTGACTGCTATCTCTGAGGCCTGGGAAGCACCCTCAGCCATGCTGTTATCACTGCTCCTTTTCTCCACTCTGTCTCCCATTTGATGCGTTGGATGCATATTAGAGCTAGAGGGGTTCAACATCTTTTCCATTATAACAGTCCTTGCCTCCCGGTAGTTGAAGATGCATTCTTATCTTGGTTGGAAGTGAAGTGGGTATCATAGAACTGATTTAAGTCGAAGGCGCACCACAGAACAGTAATTTCACACACCCTTCTCCCAGCGTGCCACGCACAGAAGGCCTAATTTTAATTGTTACATGGGCAATATCCTAATTTTATCCTCCTAATCTTTTGTTCAAATTCTTTCAGACACTGAGTATGTCAATTTATGGTAGTAAGAAGGTTACATAATGTAGGATAAGACATCTATCATTATTGACATGAATATCCTATATTTAACAGTTCATTCTGCTTTCTACAAAGTATGCCTGCATCAACTTTTCTTACAGAAGTTTGACTGATGCATATTTATTATCTGTATGGGTCACAGGTATAATTACAGAAATATCTTATATACAGTATTCATGTCTGCTGCCTTATAAGCCTATTTGTCTATGACTATTCTTGGAAGTCTTATTGTGCACATTCTACTCTTAGTGGAACGATTGTGCACACTAAAGTCAGGGTATTAATGTCAAAAGCTATTCATGCTGTATTAATAATTCAACAGGTTGTTGAAATAGTGTCCTTAAAAACTGTATTTAAATATATTTAATCTAGTATACAAACTTGCATGCTTAAACAGTTATGACTAGACCTGTCCCATGCCACTACTTTTTAATGAGTAGGAATAGATGGTGAGCAGTAAATGACATTTAAAAAATCATACGTACGCCACAAACGCTTCTCAATACAGATACCGCTGCAGAATTAACTGTAGGTACTTGCAGATCATTCCATATTGTTTTGGATTTGAGACCATTGTAGTAGCCACCCCTTCTGCTGGCCTTGGAGATGCTTCTGTGTATGCTTCACCCTTACACTAACAGAAAAGTGCATTCAAAATGTAAGGAACAAATACAGAAATGTAGATGAATGCATTTTACTTATATTGCCACAGAAACCACAGCAATACTCTGCCATATTGGGCCATAATACCTATTACTAAGCAGTCTTCTGCATTGGGCACCTTCCTTTAAGTCAATGGGCTGCAAGTTGTCTTTCAGCACCAGAGGTTGTGTTATGCCAGAACACAGCTTAGTAAATATGGGCCCTAATCTTCTCACCAAGTCAGCTCTTGCAAGCAGTTTCTGCAAACAGTACAGTAATACAGAAAGGAATAAGGAGATTTTAACTCACAATCGTCAGCTCAGCTCTATTCTGTTGCTTATTTTCCTGTTATCTGCTGAAAAACCTGAGTCCCAGCAAAAAAAGTATATTCTGAATTGATAAAGTTTAATGCTTAAAACCCTTCAGTGCTATTATAAGGTACTGTAGTGCAAGTACTGTATATCTAATGAAAATACAAAAAAAAAATACAACGTTTTGCACTACGTTACATTAGTGCTAAATGGGTTTAAGATGTATCCACTGAGCTTCTCCAAACATGTGGTCTGCTAATGGACTAATATGGGGACTTCATGTGGGTATGAGATATTTGTCTCAAAGCCTCATTGCAGCAACTGTAAGATTAGCGCCAGTTTGTGATATCGTAAAAGCCTTCATCTCTTCAAATAAAAGACACAAATGTCACTTTGACCCAGTAGCCTTTTATGTGTGCAGCTGTTCCAATTCCATTTACAAGTCTGCTGTACCTAGCATTATAGTTTACACCACACCTGCAAGCACCAGGACACACAGAAGAAAAGTGCCCCCGTCCACCATTTTACCGACATGGCAAAAGTCTTTCCCATATTTGACTATAATTTAAACAAACCTATAAATCTATACATGTAAATTGATTATAAATGGATTCAGATTATTCACAAAACCCCATGGCTATAAATAATTCTTGATAAGGGAAAGTCTTTTCCTAACAGCTGGTGAGAGAATTGTATATTTTCTAGAGCCTAAATAGCTGTTATTGCATCCTGACTGGGTCACAGTTGCTTTACTTAAAAAATAGTAATAGGATTGTTTTATTTTCAAATCCTAAAGCTTTTATTGTCTTGAGCTACACATGAAGGTACTGCTGTTTTCCCAACACCTCTCTCTTAGCACACCAAAGAGAGGAGTTAATTCTTTTGTATAATTGTTATTCAACTTGTCAGAATAAATACAAAGGCTGTTATTGCAGATATTGTGATCCTAAAGTCTCCTTAGAATGCAGTCCATTCACACTTTTGATAACCCTCTCACTCTTTTGTAGGTTTTCATTCAGGGTATTAAGTAGATTTTCTAAGAACTTTTTCTTGCGTGATTTGTGTAGTGTTTCAACTTCTTAAAATACTCTTGCAATTGTGCAAAAAAGAACATATTGTTTAGTATTGTACTAATATTATCTGCATCAGTACTGAATATCTACAGGTCCTTGACAAAAACACAGATCGCAACCGCTATTTAATCCTATAGGATATGCATAACAACGGTTAGCACAGTGTTTAAACAGTTGAGTTAAAGCTCTTGACAATAACTTTGTTGTCTTTTTTTAAATTTGATTATGTTTCTCATTTTTAGATATACAGTATTCCTTTGTACTTATTTTTTGTGCATCTTTACACCTGTTTTTTCCACCACGTACAGCATATTTAAAACAGAAAAATGTATTTTACCTTTTAGTGGGCTCTCATATCTGTCCTCCTATTAAGTCTCTTGCACCCCACCTTTATATATATATATATATATATATATAATGAATTTTGTAACTGCAAACACAGAAACACTTATTTTAAGATGCCTTTCTCGTCCATTCTTCATGTGTATAGTATAAGAAGAGACCTGTGAGGTTGTTAAAACTGTTCCCTGCGATATTATATATAAATTACTATGTGATATAAATATTTGCTTCCATGACTTGGAATGTACAGTAGAATACATCCAAGGAGAGTGTTGGGGTAGTAGAAAGCATATGATTAACTTAGGGAAAGTCTGTAGAGGCTCCCGACACAGCAGCCAGCTACTTATCCAAACACTCAACCATACAGTGTGCTATCGCTGGGGTGGGGCGTTGTGGGAGGTAATGTGATAAAGGTAAAATTAGGAGCCAAAAGGACCTCTACGGAGACGCCAGCTGACGGCGTGTGATCTGTTGTGTTTGATGCATTTTGATTACACACACACTATTGCAGCATGTGAAATGTACTCTCTGCAGCGTGAATGTGTTATAACATCAAACTGCAAGAGTCTCATATACAATGTGTGAGACAAGACAGATCTGCTTGCAGTCCCTCTATTAGAACAATAAACACTCAGGAGTTGGGTTACATATATATATATACCATTATGTGGTACAGTATTTATACTATTTATACACACAAACACAATTATATGTCATATTAAAACAAATGAACTAACAACCCAGTAAACTATACGGTTTCATTTGTATATATAATATGTACATTAAAAGTGACACATAAAAGCAGCTGCGTGTTTCTGGATATATTCTTTGAATAAAAGGAGCCAGAAAATACCATCCTATTCATGTCAAGCAATCTTCCTGAGAAATCCATCCTTCATTGTTTCTCGCTGACACCTGCACAGCCTCAGGTATGATTGATTCCTTCTGCTTACAATAAAATGCCTCTCCCTGGCTTTCAAGAAGAGTGTAATTTCACAATTAGCTGGTAAAACACACCTTAAGAGAAAAATTAATCTAACCAGGTCACCTTTGACAGGGGTGAGATCCCCCCCCCCAAGGGAAACGTCTTTGCACTTGTTTTGGTTTAACTCTTTCACTGCTGGAAGGGGCATTTGGACTCTTCAGCACACAAAGTGTTAAAGTGACAGCCCAGGCCCGGAAAAATGTTCTTGATGAAAAATGTGCCTTGTTTTTATTTCTCCTTAGGCCACGGGCATGGTCAGCGCTTGGACGCTGACCCGCGCTGAGCCGCGCTCAGGCTTTCCAGTGAGCTGCTGCAGACGCAATGAGAGCAGCTTTAGCAGGGGCTCTCACACGCTTCCGCAGGCGTGTGGAGGCGTAGCGGCACATTTTTTTTAGTTTGAGGGCTGGTCACTTGAGCAGTTCGCCCAATGAGAGCGAACCAGCTCCGTGACATCACTGGCCCGCCCCAGAGATGCCCCCAGACAGTGCGCGTAGTATGGCCAGGGAAAGCACCCGCTTTCCCTCAGCCTCCGATCGCCTCCGCACGGCTGGAGTCTCTATGGACTCAGCCTTAGAAATCATGAACTCTACACATGTGTCTCGTGCCTGCCTCCTTTTCATGTTACTGCACTTTGTACGAGAGGAGACCACAGAAAATTAAATTAATCAAACAGGAAATCTGAAAATTTAAGACTACAACATGACACAGAATAATTATTAAGAGCCTAAAAAGGCTTGTTAAAAAGTTATAAGTAGTACAGGAACTGTTGCTTTACTATGACTGTCACGATGACATCAACTTTTATCAACACATTTATATTTCTGGGTACTTGATTGAACAGAACAAGTTGCAAAATAAATTGTGATTTATTTCCTTAATAGACAAACACACGACACCTGCAGAATATACTTAAAACAACACTCACTGGGATAAGGAAATGAAAGAAATTGTCCTTGGAACGAAAGAAATTGTCCTTGGAACGAAAGAAATTGTCCTTTGCTTGCCAGTGCAAGAAATGCAGCCTTGGTTTTAAAAGTCCTGTGGTTATGTGGTTGTTAACCTCTTCACTCCTGGACTGGTTGCTGCTGTACTGGAACAAAGTCTTGCATCTTTATATCATGGATTAAAATTCAAGAATCACACTAGGAATAATTGGGAAGCCACATTTATAGACTGCCCAAAGCTATCTTTAACATGTGGATCCAATCCCCTCGTGGGAACAAAAAAAACCACGAATAGCCAAGAGACCCACAGTTCAAAGACCGGTAAAAAGGGCTGTCCGGTGGGCAGGGCGCATGGTTCAGGTTGACGCCCATACCACTTAGCATACCTGGGCTACACCCATAACTTGGGGCCACTAAGTCTGATTTTTGACTTAAAGGTGTCACTAGCCTGACATCTGCTGTGCATCAGTATGCCAGTATTGTATACATTATGGGCCTCTGGGTCTTGTCATACTTGACACTCTTTTAGACAGGGGGACTCTAAATCTGTGGGAGCCTTTTGAGGCTCCATCATAAAAATAATTACAACCCTTTGAGGCTTGGTCATAAAAATACCGAAGCTCATTCACCCATATCACAGCTGGAGGTCCAAGTAATTCCTGCTTGGACTTACAAAAAAAAAATACATCCTGCCTTACATTTAAGATCTGCTATCATGTGTTGGTTAGAGGGTATGGCAAGCAATGCATCTTGTCTTTTACTCTTTGAGAAAGCCCAATTACTGGGTGAAACGCGTTAGAGGTGCAGGGGCATGCTTCCCCTCCTCTTTTTATCCATGCTACAATAAAGGATTTCGTATACAGTACAGTCCAGCTTCAGCATTTTTTCTTCATGCATCGTGGTGCCCGCTGATTTGCCTCTCCTCACCGGAACAGGTGCCTTCTATCTTGTCTTTTACCCTCGCAGACAGGGAATGGCCTGCACATGGGGAATAAAAAAGGCGGGGACAGGGCAATAACAGTTATACATGGCAAATCAGGTATTAATCCTTTCCTCCCCGTCACAATGGCCAGATAATTATCTCCTGACTAACAATCCCTTAACTATCTCATGTATACAATTAAGCAACAACTGTGGCCATTACAGCACCCGAAAACTCGCATTTCACATCAGGCAAATGGCTGCTTGTTTTTCCTCCTTGCTGCAAATCTGGTGAAATTGCTAGGTTTCCTTCTTAAAATAAAAAAAAGCAGGACTGTGATATTTATAATATGAATACTGAATATCCTATATTATGCACTTCTTAGGCTTAGGACATGGAGATATGAAGAGCGCTGGGCAGCGCTGACGCTCATGCTCTCCTGCTCAAGCAGGAGATTTTTCGTGTCCCTGCATGAGCGTCAGCGAGCGCGCTTGTGTGCCGGGCGGGAGGCGGGAGGCGGGGCTAGCGCACCACGTCACGGCGCCGACGTCACGGAGTGCCATTGGCTTCTGGCAGTCACGTGACCGGCCCTGTGCTTCCCTCAACGGGAAAACTAAAATTGATCTGTCGGCTGAAATTCCACACGCCTCCGCACGCCAGCGGAAGTGTGCGGAAGCGCCATCTAAAGCCGCGCTGATAGGGATAATGTTTCCCCTCAGCGCGCCCCAGCGCGTCTCAGCATGGTCTTTTTGATCATGTCCGAGGCCTTATATTCATTTGGCACTTGTATACTTATATTCTAATCTATCAAACTGTAAAGTCCAGTATACTGTATGTCCTAAATAGACTAACACACACATTCAATCATTCAATCTCAAACCAAAACACCTCTCAATTACTTTTGCCTAAATAAGGGGCTCTCAGCTCCAGTCCTCAAGACCCCCCAACACGTCAGGTTTTAAGGATATCCCTACTTCAGCACAAACAGTGGCTCAATCGATGAATCTGCTTCAGCACATGTGGCTCAATCAGTGGCTCTGTCAAAGACTGAGCCACCTGTGCGGAAGCAGGGAGTGACTGAGCCACCTGTGCTGAAGCATTGATATCCTGAAAACAACCTGTTGGGCCGTCTTGAGGACTGGAGTTGAGAACCCCTGGCCTAAGTAAAGACTCAGTGATTCATCAGGCCTGGTTGAGCATGAACATTATGCTGTAATGCAGTGACCTGTTTTTAAGTGCCGACGACGCGACGTCGCCCGAAAACAAATACATTGCCGCCGCCGCCGCGTGCGCTTATAGTGCCGGTGACGCGATGTCGCCCGAAAACAAATACATTGCGATGGAGCAACGTCGCCATCGTGGAAACTGGAAGCCGGCAAAATTTTATTTTTCAAGGCCTGTCGCGTCACGTGACGGCCCTTGAACAAATCAAATTGCCGGAATCCCGTGACCCTGCCGCCCGGCGAAATATAACTTTCGCCGGTGGCGACGGCGACGGGTGACATCACCCGCCGTGTCGCCGTCGCCAACGACGGCACTATAGGCACGGCCTTAGAGTTGCCTTATGACTGTAGTGTCTTAGTAACACGTGACTTTCTCATAATAATAACGTTTGTACTTTGTTATTTTTATGCAAACAATTATAGTTGCACAAAGTTTGGTAATGTTTTAAGGCAAATTCATTAACGTTACATTGCGAATGCTGTTAGTATGTAAATGTTATGAATTTGTATAAAATACGGTGTGTATGCGGAAAACCAGACGTGCAAAATCAGCACCATATTTTGAGTTTCTTTAATTTGCCAAGAAGCTGGGAGCTTGTAGGAGGTTCCCACCAAATAGCTCTGAAGACCTCGGATAACAAGTTACCTCCAATACAGACAAACAATTGAAGTTGGGATAAAACATAAAAAAATATTTTAAATTAAATATGCCACGGTGGTAGAGACTACTAAAGCAGCAACACACCGGGCACTACATTTTTTTCTTTGTTTTATCCAGCTCTAAGATTGAAGCATGGAGCTCTGGAGCTGAACCGTGTTCATATCAGCTCCGGGATCCCCCTGCTTCCAGAGATACCTACCTCCTTAGGGGTGCCCATATCTCTAGAGTTTAAATGTCCAGGTCGTGTAGGCCAATAGGAAGCCGCAATGGATGGGCGTCACGGCTTCCTATTGGCTTGTGTGACACGCTACATTTAACCCTCCATTTCATTAGGCACACGTTCCCTGGCTGAAGCGATACTGTCACCCCCTGCAGAGGTAAGTATCTTGAAATAAACACAGCTCAGCTCCGGAGACCCGCCTGCTTCAATCCTATAAAAAAAAAAAACTAACACACAAAAAGATTTAGTGCAAGGTGCTTTGCTGCTTTAAATTAATTTACCGAGCTTGAGAAATTTCTATTTATTTTGTGTTATTATTTCATACCCTTTATATAAATACTAGAACTTACTCTGCATGATTGAGCATTGGACAAGATTCATTTGTATTTTTATTGTAATGTACATGTAGGGGTGTGTTAGGTACCTTATGCGTTGCAGTGTGTGCTCGGAGGGAGTGGAGTAGGTTCCACGGCGGCCCGACAGTACAGGGCACCGCCATGTTATTGTGCAATATTCGGAGGGCACTGGCAGAGCAGGAAAAATCGCGCATGCGCAATGTAAGCGCGCGAACGACGGACCAATGAGGAAAAGGCTCCGTTGATGTACTACAACTCCCATGAGTTCTAGGACAGTCACTGATGTGGGGGAACCAATCAGAAGGCTGGAATTACGGGAGGAGGAAAGGGAAGCGTGGGGGAGAGACCACGCTAGACAGAGGGGATTCAGAAGGTGAAGAAGGAGGCAGTGTGAGTGCAGGGGGTCCGTGACCCACCTGCATAGGATAGCTCTTTCCCGCAGGCCCCTAGGTGAATCCCTGAGCCACAGTAGGTTGCAGTGCTGCAGGGATGCCCATAGTGGTAGACACATTCCCATTACTGTACAACAGCTAGGGACAAGCGTGCGGAACAAGGTTGTTGCGAGTCGTTTGGGACCAGACGGCTGGACATTGCGACACAGGAGGCAGGCCGCTGATTCGTCTGATCCTTTTCGAAGCTGTTACCGCTCACCGCCATGACCGGAAGACATTTACAACAGGCGCTGATCCCGCCTTAGGGAACACTCTTTGGGGACACTAGTGGAGTGGCCAAATGACTGGGCCTACTATTCATAATATAGTATATGGACACGGTGTGTGGGGCACGCGGTGACGGGGCAAAGACAATACTCCTTAGGAGCGTGGCTAAGCCACTAACATTATAAGGACATTACCAGTTATTAGGCGTGTGTTTTGTATTGCGGCTTATGACTAGCGTTATAGAATAAGTTAAGTAAGGTGTTTTATGTGTTATGCCAATGACAAGTGAGAAGGTCGCATTTCGTTCCAGTAAAGTCAGTTACAATCATATGTGTGTGAATATTGTTCTTACCCAGGGGAATCTTACGCAATGGGGATCCTGGGTAAGTGGAGGCGCTGCGCTAATTAAGTGTTACCCCAGGCTCCCAGCTAGCGGAGGCTCAGATCTCCTGGAGCCACAGATGTGTGCAGTACCCGTAGTCTCTTTAGAGTGTCAGAAAAAGGGCTACATACATATATACCAGTGTGAAGTACGAAAGCTCTCAGGAGAGTAGGATCCGTTTGCAATAAAAAAATGTTTTTATGTTTGTGCAGTATTAATATTTTTCTATTATGAGAAATATATTGTCAGAACTGATCACTTCTATCCAAATGCAAAATTGGTACTTACTACAAAACTTGCCTTGCTTCTTGCTATCTTCAGCAGTGAGTGATACAGTATGTGTATTTCCTGTTTGTAGCGATGAGGGTGTTATCATTAAAATCAGTAATAATTCCATTGGGTGAAACTTGAGCTTTCATTCTGTGCACAGGAAGTTAGATAACAGGACACCTTCCTTTGAAAATGGTGCTTTATCCTTCCATAGTAACTTTGTTTCCATGCTCTAACAGAACTGGATTGTTTGGTTTGTGATAATGCACCATGTTTATGGGATACGTTCTTCTTGGGCGTGTGGAAAAATGTATCTTTAAAGAAAAAATTGTTTCCAAGAATTTTTTAACTGGCAAATATTTGTGGATGCAATTGACAAATGTAGTAGTAGCAGTACTACTTGTACATGTTATTTAATAGAATGTAATTATTTAACACATGCAATGAATACAAACTTGTGCTTTGTGTGTTAAAAGCAGTAATTGAAAGAATTATAGTCAAGCACCTATTTTAACGTGCAGTGTTATAGGCAGTCTCACGGATTTGAGAACCTGTATGTGCCAGAACCTCTCATGCGGGAAATTGATGAGAACAAAAAACAGTGGTTGATTGATGTAATCCGGGCCTACATTACTGCTCATAGTAGGAGTACTTTCTACCATGTAGAGGAAAGGGTCGCTTACTTGGTAGGGGTGTGGAAAGTAGGAAGATCCATATACATGGACCGGGTAGAATATGTATCCGAACGGCACCCTAAGAGGGTATTTTCTGTAACTGTGCCTTATACAGTAGTACGAGGGCACATGTCAACAAACCAGACCCAGAGCATTACTACTGAGTAATTAGGTTCTCCATGTTGGGAGGGACTTGGGTTTTTTCATGGAATGCTGCAAAATGTCTCTGTAAAGCGCTGCATAAAACTAACAGCGCTATACAAGAACAAAAAATAATAAGTATTATTAGGTGAACTAGGGAACCCCCCCCCCCCTATAGCTTGGTAATGATATTGTGTGGGTGATGGTGCTAATTGGGGCAATATTACTATAACAACTGGTACTGTACATACATAGTTACATAGTTACATAGTTACATAGTTACATAGTAGATGAGGTTGAAAAAAGACGTACGTCCATCAAGTTCAACATATGCTAAATTTAGACAACAGATACATTATCCTAACTCTATATTAACTTATTGATCCAGAGGAAGGCAAACAAAAATAAACATTGTTATATCATAACTGTAAAGAAGAAGAATCCTCATTGGCCGCCATTAGGGCTCCATGCATTCTAATGGAGAATCTTGTTGTTTTAGTCCTGTTTCCTGTAAAGACCAGCAGGTGGCGTCCGAGAGGGAGATCGGCGGTTTCCCATTGAAAGTCAATAGAGCCATCGACTTCAATGGAGGTTCCTCGAGGTAACTTTCGAAGAACAAGTTGGCTGCCGTCCAGACCGCAAACCGCAAAGCGGATACATTTTCAATAGGAGAGCTTTGATCACTTACAAGTCAAGGTCAACGTCAAGTGGCGTAGGAATAAACAGTTCTAGGGCCCCTAGGAATAAAATTCTTTTTGCCCCTAGTCTCTAGGCGTCCCCCCACTCGACCACAACCGGGTTCCCAAATCCTGGACCCCCGATGAGGGTCGAACCGAGAAGAACGGGTTGCGCCATAGGCTTTGCCGGCGGCGGCAGAAACGGCTCAGAAAAATGACTAAGTGTGAAATGCTGTATTTTGGTACTCCATATCTCCGGTTTTGGAGGGCCCAGGGGATCGAGGTTTGGGGTGTCTGTAGTCACTGCTCCGGCATCACTGCAGAACCATCCTTGACCCTCCTGGACCAACCCGACGGAGTATGGACCCCCTTGAAAGTTCAGGACTTTTCCCATAGACTTCAATGGCGGAGAAACCCCATTGACCTCAATGGCGGTAATTTACCATTGAAAGTCTATGGCGGAGAAGCCCGTTGTTTTCAATGGGGATTTCGTGAAAAGCTGAGATTTCTTTTTTAGCGGAGATGTTTGTATTAAAATGAAAAATTATTTAATGTGCATTTGTGTAACTCCGGTTCCATAGGTCGTAGCAAGTCGCTTTTTGGATCACATGGTGTCCCACTTCCGGCCATGAGAACTGGGAAGTTTGGTTCTGCTAGACCCAATAGAACCGGATATTTTAATATGTTTATGTTTGATGTTTGATACTGTGTTCCAAGGTATGGACAAAGACTCAGAAGAAATTCCTTTGTCCACCAGGATAGCAGATGGCCCAAGAGGTGCCCTAATGTCTAGGATTTAAGTGTTGTTCAAAGGGTCTTGTCACCCTCCCTGATGATTTAAGGGCGGAGGAGGCTCAAACCAGAACAGTCTCCAAGTGTCCCAGTTATCACCTTTCAACAAAGGTTATCTTGCTAGAGATCCAGATGGGTAGACTGGCTGGCATTCCATTTGCCTAGGGGGGGTTACAGAAATGAGACCCCAGCGTTCTACTGCGCATGTGCCAGCTAGCAGCGTGGCCTGTCCCAAAAGGTGTTCCCCATCAAAGATTGGCTGGAGATAATGGGAAACCAATCACAGGTACTTAAGGTTAAGTATAGAGGGACAAAAGGTTTATAAACTGCTGTTCCCCCTATGTCCTTTGTTAGTCTTCGTTTGCTGGTATGGTTACCTGATATCATCTGATGATTACCTGATTGCTGAAGAGAAATGCTACATCAAACTTCTCATTCCCCAACCCCTAAGTAAGTGTACTTCTTGTCTGTTACTGTATTATTCATGTGTTCACCTATCCTAAGGAATAAACTCACTTTATTATATCTAAGACTCGTTTCAGTTCAAACCCAGTTATTTTTGTGTAATATTAGTGCACCTGTGGAGGCTATCGTCACATTGATAAAATGTTGCAACTCCCTGATCTGAACACCAAAATAGAACCTACTAATTGTACCTAAATAACCTCAGGGTTGGATTATTACTAAGTCTACAGTGTAGCAAATATACAGTGAAACTATGCTTGTACACGCGTATAACTCCCTGTACTAAGACCATATAGGTAACTGTGGATCAGATAAGTCTGTTCAGTATGAAAGGTAGATTCTACACAATATACCTAAATAACCCCAGGGTAGGGTTATTGCTAATTCTGCAGGGTAACAAGTACACACTTGAACTCTGCTAGTACTGGTATATAGCTAGCTCTGTGTAATATTGATCTGTAAAGAGTTGTAGATCAGATAAACTAATATTAAGTATATTTTGCACAATATCCCTAAATAACCCCAGGGTAGGTGGTTTAGTCTGGGAGAGCGCAGAGTTGAAACAGGATAGGACACATTTATAGTGAATGAAGTCTGTAAGAGTGTGATATTTCCTACAGAGGCGTTCAGAGGAAAAGGTGCCAGAACAAAGCATGCGTGTGTCCGTTAATTTAGCCAGGGTTTCGGGTTAGAAGGGCAAGAATGGCAGAGAAAAAGCAGGGTATGTAGATCAAGGGTGGAGTATAGGACGGAGTTGTAGTTCATGACTTGGTTGTCACAGTCTAGAGCACAGAGAGGAGAGGGAGGAGCGCAAAGTGGAACCATGAGCTAATAGTTTTACAGAGCGCAGGTCTCAGCATAAACGAGGGGTAGATGGAGGTGGAGAAGTGAGAGAGAGAAAATGAGATGAGATGATGGTATGAGAGAGGAAGGGTAAAATGGAGACATCAGAGAGAAACATATTTTTTTGTGAAAACTAGGTCTAGGTAGTGGCCATAATATTGTTGTTACAGATGTAGTGCATGATATTTATTTATATATCTTCAAACAATGGAAAACACATAATTATAATACAACTAGCTGATATACCCGGTGTTGCCAGGGATGTAATTTTCCTGCACCCCTCTGTCTCCGCTCTCCTGCCCCGTTCACAGCTCCATTGCCCCCCCCATTCCCAGCTCTTTTCCCCCCGTTAAGCTCCGTCCCCCCCTCACAGTGCCACACATCACTCTCCGCCCCCCTGCACCTCACATCACTCTCCCCCCATGCACCTCACATCACTCCCCACCCCCCTGCACCTCACATCACTCTCCCCCCATGCACCTCACATCACTCCCCCCCTGTACCTGACATGACTCTTCCCCCTCTGTACCTCACATAACTCTCCCCCTGTACCTCATATAACTCTCCCCCCCTGTACCTAACATCACTGTCCCCCCCACACCTCACATCACTGTGCCCCGCCCGCACCTCACATCACTGTGCCCCGCCCGCACCTCACATCACTCCCACCCTGCACCTCACATCACTCCCCCCTGCACCGCACATCACTCACCCCCCCCTGCACCTCACATCACTCTCCCCCCCTGCACCCCACAGCACTCTCCCCACCCCTCCACTCCACATCACTTGCCCCCCCTGCACCCCACATCACTCACCCCCCCTGCACCCCACATCATTCTCCCCCCCCACTGCACCCCACATCTTTCTCCCCCCTGCACCTCACTTCACTCTCCCCCCTACATCCCCCCCGTCCCAGGTGCTCGTTCCCCCCCTCTGTCCCTGGCGCTCGTTCTCCCCCCACTGTCCCCGGCGCTTGTGTCCCCCTTGTTCCGGTGCTTGTTTCACCCCCCTGCCCTCTCCCCGGCACTGGTTCACCCTGTCCCCGGCGCTCCTTCCCCCCCCCCCCACTCCCCGGCGCTCCCCGGCACTCCCCGGCGCTCCCGGCAGTCCCTGCTGAGGGGAGATAGTACGGGACCCGCGGGGGATGGTGAGGGGGAGAAGCGCCGGTGGAGGTGATGCGTTGGCCCCACCCCTGTGCCTGCCGATCGTCATCCCCACCTGTCCCCACCGTTGTTCCCCCTGTCCCCGGCCACTCGTTCACCTCCCCGGTCCCCAGCGATCCTTCCCCTCCCCCACCCTGGCGCTCCCGGTCCCCATTGAGTGTGGCTAACTGTGGGGTGAGGAGAAGCGCCAGGGGAGGTTAGAGTGTGGCTAGCCACGGGGTGAGGAGGAGAAGCGCCAGGGGAGGTTACAGTGTGGCTAGGCACGGGGTGAGGAGGACAAGCGTAATGGGAGCTTACCTGCAGTGAGGAGGAGAAGCGGCCGATTGAGGAGTATTGAAGATTGCTTGTGAGCCCCTGTGTGTGACGTCATCCCGCCCCGAAAACCCCGCCCCATTGGCTAATGGGAGAGACAGCGAGAGGGGCCAACCAATCACAAAATGCACAAACAGACAAACATCACAGACAAACATTTCAGTTTTATATAGATAAATGCAACAAACAAAAGTATGTGATAGGAAAGGGAATCCCTGACCCACAGAGATTAAATCTGCTATAATGCAGAATATCACAGACTTTGCACATGATTCAGTGGCATTCACAGTGCAATTGTATTGTATTGTATAAAACAGAAAAAATACTGTGCGCTACTACCTAACTAACTAACCTAAAAATAAAATATATGAATATATATAATATACAGTGCAGTGACTAAACCATATAAATATGTGGAAAAGAATAAACCACAACTCCCACAGTGAGGTATATAGAAAATAAATAAATTATATCACATAACCGTGTTGCTGTTAAGGGCGTCTGCTGCTATAAACACAGGGGGTGGCTCAGCACCCCACACACTCTAAGAAAATGGAAACAAAAGAAAACAGCGCACAACGCCAAATAGTGAAGCAAATTTTACAATATATTATCAATTAAAGGGGTAATAAATCTGCGTACATAATAAAGGTTGGTAAAGTGCATTTAGTGTGTTTCACACTGATTACCACTCGGCAGCTGCTGTCAGGAGAGTCTGGTGCTTGCTTCTCTCAGCTAGTGCCACTCCGTTGGTTCTGGGGCAGGTTTCTTGTCTGGACTTCTCATCCGTCGGTACTTTGCTCCCAAGGGAGTTTCCCTTTAAGCAACCAGGCTCCGCTGCAGGTATTGGTGCTCAGTGGGACCACTCAAGCTTCCAAGCCGTCTGGAGCAGCTCATGTAGCTCAACAGATGAATCCTCTGCACGGAGGTTAAACCGCAGCTTGCAGGGGCACACTCGGCGTGCCACGATGCCGTACCGTCGCTGGACGCTGCGTGATGACGTCACTGTCTCCGCAGCAGTGATGGAATCGGCAGGGAGGTAAATAAAGTCTTGCAAAGTCTCTCAAAAAGGCCCAAATCAGCACACAAGAATGTTAATAGCAGGGCAAAGCCAATAAATAGGCAAATAGCAGATATAAGGCAATAGAAATATGTCATCCAACGCCTTTCGTAGAATAAACTACTTCTTCAGGGAAGATTCCAAGGAGCTTACAATCTAATTGGTAGGTAGGAAGAATGCACAGAGACAGTGGGAGGGCATTCTGGTAAGTGCGTCTGCAGGGGGTCAAGCTTGATATATCATGCGTATAGTGCTAGCCACGGTGCAACTCATATGCTTTTTTAAGCAAGTGTGTCTTAAGGTGGGTCTTAAAGGTGGATTGAGAGGGTATCCAATCATAGCAACTAGAGGAAACAATGGAGCCTGCTATATTTGTAACTCCACTTCTAGTACAAGCGGAAGAGCAAACCTTCAGTGACGAAGTCAGAAGGAACTAGAGCCACATCACCATCCTAGAGCGGCTTCCTGGTGGAGGGATAAATGGCCGCATGTTGCAGTAGATTTACTCTTGTGATTCAAAGTCAAGATTAGTACTTATTCCACGTTCAATGTAATTCTTTAGACTATCACACCTTTGCTTAATAATTTTGAAACTGCAGAAGTTTATAGTGTTGTAAAGAAGTCATGGTATAAACTGATGTAAATTGGTATCATGGAAGTCATATACTCATGTACCAGAGCTAAATTCCTCTGGTGCACTAGAACATTTTTAAGAGGTAATACAAATTACTATTTAATGTCATTGTGGTGTGGGTATCAATCTGAATGTTACCTATTGCTGGTTTAGCACTTCCATCTCTGAATTGTGCCATTACAGACAACGTTTGCAGCTGAGAAAATAGTAAGGAGCCAGTAACAACAAAGCATAAACTCTTGACACACAGTTTTGACATTTTTTGCCATAAATTAGCCATGGTATATGTTATGACCTTTCCTGGCAAATTCCTACCTGCATTATAAAACCTCTTGCAACCCTCTCATGACTAAGCCACTTGGCAGTCCTTTTACAATGTTACTATGGTTCTGTGCAGTAGGGAGTCATAGTAACTCAAACTTGTCAGAAAGAGAGATGGATTGCAGAAGAGTCTGAGCAAAGGTGATGATGTCATCAATTGCTGGCTTTATTTCACTAGGCACAGTCACCAGTGCAATGAATGTTTCTAGAAATGTTAGTAAAACAGTTGGGTGCCCAATTAAGCTCTCTTTTCTCTGATACACTTATCTTTTTAGGATACAATTTCACGTGCCCCCATTTCGGAAGCACTGCAGTCCCATTTGGTTTAAATGCAAGAGTCAGACATCAGTGGCCAAATCTTCCACTGGGAAATATACATGATGTTCCAGATGTTAGTAAAGTTACAGTATCTTCATCAGGCGTTTGCTTCCAGATGGGACAGCAATGCATAACTCTGCAGTGCCTTGGTGGTCTCTACCAGCAAGTGGATTAATGATATTGATTGTAGTCTATGGGTGGGCACTTTCAGGCACGTTTTGGTATGGCAAGAACTCAATTGGTTTTGGTCTTGGATTTTATAAAGAATTATGTACATTTGAGCAAACTTTTTTGAACTCTGAACTTTTTGCAAAACGTTTTTCAAAAATATTCACCAGTTTATTCAATAAAAAAACACAACCCCCAACCCCCTTATGCCCCCTAAATAAAGAAATTAAACAAAACAAAACAACAAAAATAAATCAGAGGATGAACCTTGTTTTTTAACGTTCTTTCCAAAGAACAACAAACTTTGATGTTTGGAGTTCGGACCTGTGAGTGGCCCATTCTTATTGTATTGTATTGTATGTCTTTATTTATATAGCGCCATTAATGTACATAGCGCTTCACAGTAGTAATACATGTGGTAATCGAATAAATAACAGATAATATAAATAACAGATCATGGGAATAAGTGCTTTAGACATAAACATAACATTAAGGAAGAGGAGTCCCTGCCCCGAGGAGCTTACAATCTAATTGGTAGGTAGGGAGAACGTACAGAGACAGTAGGAGGGAGTTCTGGTAAGTGCGTCTGCAGGGGGCCAAGCTTTATGTATCATGTGTTCAGAATGTTCACAGTGCTATTCGTATGCTTCTTTAAGCAAGTGTGTCTTAAGGTGGGTTTTAAGGGTGGATAGAGAGGATGCTAGTCGGGTACTGAGGGGAAGGGCATTCCAGAGGTGTGGGGCACTCAGTGAAAACGGTTTAAGGCGGGAGAGGGCTTTAGATAAAAAGGGGGTAGAAAGAAGACATCCTTGAGCAGAACGCAAGAGTCGGGATGGTGCTTAGCGAGAAATTAGGGCTGAGATGTAAGGAGGGGCAGAAGAGTGTAAAGCTTTAAAAGTGAGGAGAAGAATGGAGTGTGAGATGCGGGATTTGATTGGAAGCCAGGAGAGGGATTTCAGGAGGGGAGATGCTGAGACAGATCTAGGAAAGAGTAGAGTGATTCTGGCAGCAGCATTTAGGATAGATTGTAGGGGAGACAGGTGAGAGGCAGGAAGGCCGGACAGCAGGAGGTTACAGTAATCAAGACGGGAGAGAATGAGGGCCTGAGTCAGAGTTTTAGCAGTCGAGCAACAGAGGAAAGGGCGTATCTTTGTTATATTGCGGAGGAAAAAGCGACAAGTTTTAGAAATGTTTTGAATGTGAGGGGCGAATGTGAGAGAGGAGTCGAGTGTGACCCCTAGGCAGCGTGCTTGGGCTACTGGGTGAATGATCGTAGTTCCAATAGTAATGTGGAAGGAGGTAATAGGGCCAGGTTTGGGAGGAAGTATGAGGAGGTCTGTTTTAGCCATGTTGAGTTTAAGGCGACGGAGGGCCATCCAGGATGATATAGCAGAGAGACATTCAGAAACTTTGGTCTGTATAGCAGGTGTAAGGTCGGGTGTTGAAAAGTATATTTGTGTGTCGTCAGCATAGAGGTGATATTTAAAGCCAAAAGATGTTATTAGGTCACCTAGAGAGAGTGTGTACAGAGAAATGAGTCCCAGGACAGAACCCTGGGGTACCCCCACAGAGAGATCAATAGAGGAGGAGGAGGTGTTAGCAGAAGAGACACTGAAAGTACGATGGGAGAGGTAGGATGAGATCCAGGATAGAGCTTTGTTCCGAATACCAAGAGTATGGAGAATGTGAAGGAGAAGAGGGTGATCCACAGTGTCAAATGCTGCAGAGAGGTCAGGTAATATAAGCAGAGTGTAATGACCTCGGTCTTTGGCAGCATGGAGGTCGTCAGTTATTTTAGTGAGGGCTGTTTCCGTGGAGTGAGCAGTGCGGAAGCCAGATTGTAGAGGGTCTAGGAGAGAATAGGTGTTGAGAAAATGGAGCAAGCGAGAGAATACAAGACGTTCAAGGAGTTTAGAGGCAAAAGGCAGGAGGGAGACAGGTCGATAGTTAGAAAGACAGGTAGGGTCAAGCTTGCTGTTTTTGAGTAATGGTATGACTGTTGCATGTTTGAAGGAGGATGGAAAGGTAGCAGAGGGAGGAGTTAAAAATGTGTGTGAGCGTAGGGATCATAGTAGGAGCAAGAGGTTTTAGGA
The DNA here is from genome assembly GCF_040206685.1 of Ascaphus truei. Taxonomy (NCBI): domain Eukaryota; kingdom Metazoa; phylum Chordata; class Amphibia; order Anura; family Ascaphidae; genus Ascaphus; species Ascaphus truei. Next base: position 92,597,925 of record NC_134488.1, read on the forward strand.
GATGGGAGGGAATGGGGTCAAGAGGGCAAGTGGTAGAGGGAGAAGAGGCGATCAACAGCGACACATCCTCCTCTGAGACAGTGGAAAAAGAGTCAAGGAAGGCAGGAGGAGAGTTAGGAAGAGGTGTAGGATGGGAAGAAGAAACAGAGGGGATGTTCTGACGTATGGATTCCACCTTTTCCTTAAAATAGTCAGCAAAGTCCTGAGCGGAGATGGAGGAAGGAGAGGCAGCTGAGGGTGGTTTGAGTAGAGTATCAAAGACAGAGAACAGTCGGCGTGGGTTAGACTTGTGCGTGTTGATTAGTGCAGAAAAGTAGGCTTGTTTAGCTTGCGAGAGGGCAAAGTTGAAACAGGATAGCATAAATTTGTAGTTAAGGAAGTCTAGTTCCTCTAGAGGCGTTCAGAGGAACGAGTGGAGGAACTCAGCATGCGTGTGTGGGAATTTAGCCAGGGTCTAGGGTTAGAAGGGCGAGTGTGGCAGAGAGAAAGTGGGGCATGTAGATCAAGAAAGGAGGACAAGACAGAGTTGTAGTTCCTGACCAGGTTGTCGGGGTCTGTAGCAGAGCTGAGAGAGGAGAGGGAGGAGCGTAAAGTGGACTCAAAGTCAGGTAAGTGAATAGGGCGCAGGTTACTGCAGAACCGGGGTGTAGATGGAGGTGGAGAAGGGAAGAAGCGAGATAGAGAGAATGAGATGAGATGATGGTCAGAGAGAGGAAAAGGGGAAATGGAGAAATCGGAGAGAGAGAAGTTCTTAGTGAAAACCAGGTCTAAGTAGTGGCCATCCTTGTGGGGGCTGGCTGCAGTCCACTGTTGAAGGCCAAAAGAAGAGGTTAGAGAAAGAAAGCGGGAAGCCCAAGGGAGAGAGGGGTCATCAATGGGGCAATTGAAGTCCCCAAGGAGAAGAACAGGGGAGTCTGAGGAGAGGAAGAAAGAGAGCCAGGATTCAAAGTGAGAGAGAAAGGCAGATGGGGGATGAATAGAGGTAGGTGGGCGATAGATGACCGCCACATGAACAGGGAGAGGAGAGAAAATCTGGACAGTGTGAGCCTCAAAGGAGGGAAAAGCAAGAGAGGGAGGAATAGGAAGGGTTCGGTAACGACAGAGAGAGGAGAGCAAGAGCCCCACGCCTCGACCCCTGCCATCAGTGCGCGGAGTGTGGGAGAAGGAAAGGCCACCACAGCAGAGGGCAGCTTCCAGAGCAGAGTCAGACTGAGTGAGCCAGGTCTCAGTTATAGCAAAGAGAAGCAGGGAGTGAGAGAGAAAGAAGTCATGCACAGAGACGAACTTGTTAGAAAGGGAGCGAGCATTCCAAAGGGCACAGGAGAAAGGGAGAGAGGAGGGAGGGTGGCAGGGGATGGGTATTAGGTTGGAGGGGTTGACACCAGAAGGAGTAGAGGTTGCAGTTGGCAGGCGAGGACGAGCGCATGTAGGAATAAGACAGGGACCAGGATTGGGAGAGATATCCCCAGAAGCAAGGAGGAGAAGCATGGATAGAAAAAGGATGTGTGAGGATTATTTGTAAGGGGTTTTTTTAGTGCAGGGGATATAGCTGTGTGGTGTCAGAGGACGCAGGTAAGAAAGGAGTTCATTTGAAAAGAGAAGTAGTGAAGGAAGGAGAGATGGAGGTATATGAATAGAGTTAGAGACATACTGAGGCTGGTAAAAAGAAGTCACACGAGACTCCTCTCTCACATTCTCCTCTCACTTTCAAAAGGTCGCTTTTTCCTCCGCAATATTACAAATATACACACTTTCCTCTGTTGCTTGACTGCTAAAACTCTGACACTGGCCCTCATTCTCTCCCATTTCGATTAATGCAACCTTCTACTGTCCGGCCTTCCTACCTCTCCTAGCTTCCTATCAAATCCCGCATCACACACTCAATTCTCCTCCTCACTTTTAAAGCTTTACACTCTTCTGCCTCTCCTTACATCTCAGCCCTAATTTCTCGTTATGCACCATCCCGACTCTTGCATTCTGCTCAAGGATATCTTCACTCTACCCCCTTTGTATCTAAAGCCCTCTCCCACCTTAAACCTTTCTCATCCCACACCTTTGGAATGCCCTCCTCTCAATATCTGACTAGCACCCTCTCTATCCACCTTTAAGACCCACCTTAAAACACACCTGCTTAATGAAGCATACAAGTAGCTCCGTGGCTGATGCTATACACATCATATATAAACATTGGTCCCTTGCAGACACACTTACCAGAACGCCCTCCTACTGTCTCTGTACGTTCTTCCTACCTACCTATTAGATTGTAAGCTCTTCGGAGCAGGGACTCCTTTTCCTAAATGTTACATTTATGTTCACCTTTCCTGTCTCACCCTCAAATACTTTCTGGGCAAGCTACCCAGCTACCTGAACAAGCTCCTCACCCCTACCACATGCAGTACCTATCACCTGAGATCAGACTCCAAAAGACTATTCATGGTCCCAAGACTCAACAAAGTATCCGGACGTTCCTCCTTCTCCTTCCGTGCACCCCAAAACTGGAACAACCTACCAGAGACTCTCATATCCACCACCAGCTTAAGTTCTTTCAAATCTAAGGCTGTCTCACACTTTAATCTGGTCTGTAACTGTTTCATAAGCTCATAATATATATTTTCTTTAACTGTGCATGCAATGTCTTGTATATAAATGTATACCTTGTTCATTTATGTAACTGTATTTGTAACCATGTATTATTTGTTTTACTCTGTGCCCAGGACATACTTGAAAACGAGAGGCAACTCTCAATGTATTACTTCCTGGTAAAATATTTTATAAATAAATAAATAAATAAAATGTCTGAAGCACTTATTCCTATGATCTGTTATTTATATGATTGTCACATGCATTACTGCTGTGAAGCGCTATGTACATTAATGGCGCTATATACAGTAAATTAAGACATACATTCATATATATAAAGTAAATAATGTACAGAATTAAAGCTTTCCCAGTTATCCTAGCTAGATATTATATGAGAGAGAAATAAAACAATGACGTCAGTCTGTAACTCAGCGGATGAATACCTTCCAACAGAAGTATTAATTTAAAATTATCCAAAATATATTATCGCAAGAGTGTGAATGAACGACTTTTTTAAGAGCTCCTATTAAAATGCTGTGAATACTGTTCCAAATTAATTAGCATACGATTCCCTTCTATAATTTCTCCATGCCCTTCTTGTTATACACTGGTCACTATTATGCTGTATATGAGATTAGAATGTTATGCTATAGAGTACATGGAGAATATTAACACCGAATCTAAGCTGTCAGAACTAATTGTGGGGCCCAGGGCACAGAAATCATGCTGGGCTCCACAACCAAAGTAAACATTGCTCTACGGGAAATGCATATCCCATAAACAGATTATATGGCACTAGATTTAGTGAATTCAGATCTTTGTTGACCTAATTTTGGTACCGTTTTTTTCTAAATGGAAAAGATCACCAATGGAAGAAAATGACCTAACTACTCTGATTCAAGCCTCACTGCCAATTACATATGATATTGGACAAGTCACTTGTGCCATAAATTAGATTGCATCTCCTTCAGGGCAAGGGGCATTCATATATGTTCCTGTATCTGCAATAGTTATATAGTAGTGTGCCAATCCTCTTGAAATTAAAATCATTTAATTTTTTTCATTTACACCTGGATTTTACTTTGTGCAAATACAGTGTGTCTATTTTGTGCTATACATATCACAGTACAACATACATATGTACAGTAAATGGAAAAATGACTAGACTTACAGGTACAATACTTTACCAACTATATTGCTTTGCCACTTACTATCAACTACTGTAAGAATCACAGTATAAGCCTTTAACTCCTTGTGCCTTAGCTACTATTACGTAAGTGAAATATCTTTCATGGAAGATAGATAATTCCAATGCCAATTCCATGATTTATAGGAGCTCACAGAATTATGACAGGTCAGTTAAAAATAAAAATCACAAGGGTAGAGGGAGTGTCTCGGTGAGTAAAGACACTGACTGGCACTGAGAGTTTGAAGCAGGGGAGCCTGATTCAATTTCCGGTGTCGGCTCCTTGTGACCTTGAGCAAGTCACTTTATCTCCCTGTGCCTCAGGCACCAAAAAAACATAGATTGCAAGCTCCATGGGGCAAGGACCTGTGCCTGCAAAATGTATCTGTAAAGCGCTACGTAAAACTAGCAGTGATATACAAGAACATGTTATTATTATTATTATTATTATAACCTTAGGGGGGAAATGCTCTACCGTTGTTGCTGGTGTCATAATGCAATTCTCCATTTAATGTGACAGCCAAGATCAGTGGAGAGACAACTTTTCAGGTCCCCTATGGACCTTTCATCAGGTCTGTTCTGTACTTTGAAGAATTTGTTTGATTGTTATTGTCATCATGGCAGGTGGCATTAGAAATTAGTAGACATGGATGATTATATAGATTTGCACCAAAAATACAGTCCAGTATTTTGTCCATTTGTTTGGTTGAAGGCAATATTGGTTGATTTGTTGTCTTGCACCGATTTTATGCATCAATACAAGATTCTCTTCTGGAAGACGCACTGAAAAGCCTACAAGTTTTCATCGTATTAATTACTAAAATTATCTAATCATAAATGTAACCAAAGAACATTGGGTCAGGCACTGCTACAGACTAACTTATTTTTTCCTCTAAAAGCTACAGGGGGAAAAAATGTATTATTAAAATGATTATTATTCTGCACAAATACTCACTTATCTATGACTGCAACAAAACGAGTGATATTCCTACCATGCCCGTTTATAAGTGTAACTGTATCAGCTGAAACATCTCTCATATTCATAAGTCTTCATGCTGCATATATAATAAATATGTGAAAAATGACTGCCAGTGAAAGCTAACATTCCTTTGCTAGTATTTCATCAGGTTTATAACACTCTTTTTAAAAGCCACCAGGGGATATGCAGAAGTTTAAAAAGTGGTTTTATTGCAAAAAAATGAGGCTTTTACATTGGAAAATTAATTTGCAAGCAAGAAAGCACACACCATATTGATTTTAATTTTCACTGAACATCAAGATTTACTGACCTGTGAGGTAAATATTGACTGAGATCTTGGCTAATGACTACTTCTCAGGTCAATAAATCTCTCAACAGTGATCACTATTTATTTTATGTTCTTTCCTACGTACTCTCTTTTCACACACCTAACATACATTACTGACAGGGATATTTAACAGTGAGTAATCAAAATGTGATCTCATATTCACTAATCTTTTGTTTCAATAATTTAGGCATCATGTTTGATCACCATATTAATATTACATTAAGTTGTAAAATCTCCAAGTACCAAGTTCGTAAGTACTGTATTTAATTGTTCTCTATCTATTTGTTTTAATGTAAGATTCCACCATGAGCCCCGTGTTTCTTGCGTTTGTGCCAATAGCGAAGTAATAACTTACATCTTCATTCACCTTTTGAGTTATGTTTTTGATAGTATTATATATTTAGAGTCTTCCCAATAAATATATCAGTTTGTTTAATGCTGAATTGAAGTAGGACAGTAGAGATGTTTTGAAGACAAAGCAGCCAAAGAGGAGGATAAACTCCAGGCTTAACTACACTTAGCAGGGCAAGTGCTTGAGGTCAGTTGGGTTAAAATAAATGTCGTTCTGATGAAAAATATGAGGAGAAGAAAGTTTTGAGTGCAAGAGACCTTCTTAGTTTGACTAGAAAAAAGGGCAAAATTATACCTTCTCAATAGTGATGAGTATAAGAGCATACTGCCACCTTCCCAAGAGTAATGGGTATAAGAGCATACTGCCACCTCACCAATAATGATTGACTGCCACCTTCCCAAGAGTGATGGGTATAAGAGCATACTGCCACCTTCCCAAGAGTGATGGGTATAAGAGCATACTGCTACCTTCCCAAGAGTGATGGGTATAAGAGCATACTGCCACCTTCCCAAGAGTGATGGGTATAAGAGCATACTGCTACCTTCCCAAGAGTGATGGGTATAAGAGCATACTGCCACCTTCCCAAGAGTGATGGGTATAAGAGCATACTGCCACCTTCCCAAGAGTGATGACTATTCCACCTCACCAATAGTGATTGGTATAAGAGCATACTGCCACCTTCCCAAGAGTGATGACTATAAGAGCATACTTCCACCTCACCAATAGTGATTGGTATAAGAGCATACTGCCACCTTCCCAATAGTGATGGGTATAAGAGCATACTGCCACCTTCCAAGGAGTGATGGGTATAAGAGCATACTGCCACCTTCCAAGGAGTGATGAGTATAAGAGCATACTGCCACCTTCCAAGGAGTGATGGGTATAAGAGCATACTGCCACCTTCCCAAGAGTGATGGGTATACGAGCATACTGCCACTTCCCAAGAGTGATGGGTATAAGACAAACTTCCACCTTCCCAAGAGTGATGGGTATAAGAGCATACTGTCACCTCACCAATAGTGATTGGTATAAGAGCATACTGCCACCTTCCCAAGAGTGATGGGTATACTGTAAGTGATATTATGTATCCTGCAGAAGATCCCCTGTATTTAAAACCAAAAACATCCTCAAAAAAGGATGCAGTACATATAAATTACTTATAAATAATTACTTATAAGTAATTATAAATTACTTATGAAATAAATTATATTACATTGAACATCGCATAGTATTTGCTTGATTATCTACTGTGCCTCATTTCAGCAGCTGTATTAAGCTCTAAGGTCCCTATTCAATGTGCTCTGAAATTCCTTCATGTTTTTCCAGTGTTGGAAAACATTTTAATCCAATTAATTTGAATGGAGCTGAACTCTTCTCTGGAACTGGGAAGACATCTCCACCGTATAATGAATATCACTTTTCTTGCAGCCTGTAACCAAAGCTAAAGGGAAATCAAGGGCTAAAATGACATGGCCATTTAAAAAAATTCTGGTCAGCTGAATCAATTGATCCAATGTCCTACAAGACATGTTGTAATATCCTTAAAGATCATTTTCGGTGTTTGGTCGCTGGTAGATTTCCATCAGTAGCTAATGCATTAAATTATTGGCAAATGCCACTTTTATAAATCTGGGCTTTTAACACTACATTCAGTTTAGAGCAAGTAAGAGGTACAAATGCACTCTCTTATAAGGCAGCACTTGGCTGAAAGAAGTGTCATTGGCACATGTCAGATTTACATCTTACCCTGGCAAAGATGATAAATCCAGCTAGCTTCCAGATATCACTCAGTACAGGTCAAAAAAACAGATGTGTTGCCAATGTCTTGTGTGCCTACATACTGTCGTTAGTCAGAAATCCGCTATTTCAGGAGTGTCAAAAGTATATAAATATAACCGCAGTGATTATATATGTCCCGGCTTGGCTGATGATCTAGCAAGTTGTTTTCCAGTTGCGGCTTATTTGAAATGTATTTTATTGCCCTTGACAGAGTAGCTGAAGTGGTCACAGAATGTCTGTGCTATGCAGATACTATGAATGAAACCGTTGACAGGAAATCTGAAAAATAGGCCTTCACTTTTCCTGAATGCAGCTCTGACGCTAATGCATATGTTATACTGATCGTTTCAGAAACAATTCGCTAAATTGTTGTACAGTACTGTACTTCTGATTTATATCTACACTCTCTGCATCTCTATTATTCTGTTTGCAGTGAAGTTTCCAAAATTGGAATTCCTTTTATTATTATTATTTATTATATATTGTGACTGTTCTTCTGATTCTTTGCCTACAAAGACAGATGATTTTTTTTACTGAGCAAACATAGTACAGTATACATAACCATTATTTTACGGGAAAAAAACCTTTTCTAATGTAATTACAAAGTATATGTCGGAATGTTGAAGGGGGCGATAAAAATCAACGATATATATATTTTTTATCAATTCCACCATAGGATATAAACAAAGTGAATATGGTATAAACACCTAATATCGTACTTAATACTATAGTACATCTCAATTAATAAAATACTGGGGTCACTTTTTATTTATTTTTTTGAAAATTGCTTCAAATGTTTTTATGAATATGACAACAGTGTTAACGTTTAGTATCTGCAGATGTCTGTTGTAAAGTCTTTTGTTGGATTCTGTGTATATGGACAATAGCTTCCTAAAGATCTGTTAGTAACAGACCTGTACATACAGTATCTGACTGTAGATATGATCACATAATATATAGAGATATCATACAAATGTTTTTAGTGATCCCACGCCAACAATGTGCTCAGCGTTTACAAAAGAGACAATGCAGGGAAGGTAAAACAAACAAAAAATCAGACAATAGAAAAGGAAATCTCTGTCCCGAAGAGCTTACAATCTAAGTGGTATGTTACTAGACTTACAGAGACAGCACATACAGTCACTGAGTAAGTGCAGTAGATGACAGTTGCTGAACACAATGGTTGGTAAGTGGGACTGTGGATTAGGGGCAGTAGCCATGAGTTTAGGCTATTAAACCGCTTCATTCAGAAAATGTTTTTTGAGCTTTAAGTTAAAGGTAGGAAGGTACTGTAGAAAGGTAGGAAGGTACTGTAGAAAGGTATGAAGTTACTGTAGAAAGGTAGGACGTCACTGTAGAAAGGTAGGAAGAAAATATGTGTGGCGTGTCAAATGTGAGCTATCCATGAGTAACATAGAGGTCAGTTTACTTTCTCCAAAACCTCATACGGTACCTTAAGTAGCACACTAGCAGAGCATGTAGCTCAAATTATTATTATTTTTAGTGCATATTGTCCTTACGGTATCTTAGTTTCTGTGGGGGGTGTCACGGAGCCCAACCGCTCTGCTGGTTGCTAGTAAATAAAACCTTAAATGTCCTTGGAGAGAGTACTTGTCAGCTTTGACTCTGAAGGCCAACGTTACCGGGAGATGACGCTGCAGGTTTGTATTGTTGACCCTGCCAGCCATATTTGTAGTAAATGTACGAGTACCTGGGGAGGTCCCCACAGCTTGAAGCCCCATTGTTAAGCTCCACAGGACCCACCAGAGCTACTAAAGTATGAAAAATAAAGAGTTTCCATGGGAAGGGGAACCAACAACCCAGCAAAATTCCCTATAATACAAAATTAGCAATAATCTGTGGCTGTCCACACCCTCCTCCTTTATGCAATGACAATGATTTGAGACGTCAAAACAAGTATTCAGTCTTCAACTAGCATGTTGCTAACATCAACATCTTTATCTAAAATACATTGTTGACACATTTTTGCTTCTATATTTTTCTCTCAAGCTTTCTGGCTAGTGTTTGCTGTTTCTACTATTCATTTAATCAATTGTCACCCCATTGCTCACGGCACAGCTGATGTGGACTATGCCTGCTGTTGAATTTTTATGAGTTTCCTACATCATAAACTCTCTGTCATTCATTCCATTTCTCTTATACTTTCATGGAAGTGCTTTAGTTTAAAGCTGTATGTTTAACTGTAATATTAATTGCTCTCTGTTGCACCAGCGGGGTTCTCATTCTCAGCCAAGTCCCAAAAATTGATCGATGTGTTATTTTTAGTTTTCATTTCAGTCTTTTCTGTTTTAACTGTTGTAAACTATACATTTCATGGAAAAGATGTAATAACAGTTATGTGGTTCTAAATTGTAGTGCATCTGCTTTCATTGCCATAATAGTTCTGCGAAATATTGATTACTTGCTTTCTTCATCTATAGCGCTGAATGAACAGATCCTGGTTTAAGTGAAGTAGAGTAAACCAGGGGTGAGAAACTAGGGGTGGGGGGCAAGATTTTTCTGGGGGGGGGGGGGTGTTCCGGTGGTTACAGAGGCCCCGCACTCTTCCCTAAGACATTCAAATGAAATGCTAGGGGACCACGCGTGGCCTCTGCAACTCAAATTACCGAGATTCAAAGGCTCGGCGGGATGCGTCACCATGGCAATGCTGCGGCAAATTATGCCACGGGTCATGTGACTTCACATCACATTAGCCCGCGGCATAATTTGACGCCTGTCACCATGGCAACGTGGCGTCAAATGACGCCACGGGTCATGTGATGTCACGGCACATGACCCCGCAGCTTCATTTGACGCTGGCAAACAAAGGTAAGGGGGCAGCGAGCATTGGTGGGAGCAGGCAGGGGGGCGCAGCTCCAAAAGTTTGTGCACCCCTAGAGTAAACCATGCTTATCTTTTGCAGAGAAAATGCCTACAGTTAAATGAATTCCTTCACTGACTGGGGTCAGAAAGTATTGTACTGCTAGTCCTAAGCAAAAGGGGTTAACACAGATGTAGCAGGCCTGACAATCTTCTGTGCCGCAGTCGCGCGGCACCAAAGGATTAAGGCTGCAGTGGGTCCCATCCAGGAGCACTGACTCCATAACCGAGGCTCCATCGCGGCAGACACTGTTCCTGGGTGCGGCAGACTTTTGCTTGTTCATCATTCAAGTAGGGGATTTGTACTTGCAAATCTCTGTATTGTTGGGAATTTAGCAGGGGATAAGAGATGTGGGAAGCATTTGCTTGCATTTGTAAATATGGTGAATACCAGACACAAGTGCACCATAAACATTGTGAGAAAATGTCAATACTTTACGAGGAACCGCCAGGCACCCCAATCTTATACGGGGGTTATCATTTGCATAAAATTTTGCTGGGCACAGGAAATTCCCTAGCAGAGTTGGATATGAGGAATTGCTGGATAAGAGAATAAAGAACGTGAACATAAAACTGTTGAAAATGCACGAACTGTAAGTGTATTTTATAAGTAAAGGTGGCACTTGGTATAAAACTATACATGGATTAAAAGAGCCATTGCAAAATAAGAGACAATCTTAGTACCTTATTACAGCATTTTAAGAGATTCAATTATTCAGAGATTTCATCTATCAAGTTCTATCCACATAGATTATTTTTTTTAAAGAGAGCATTGTACTTCGTTTTATACGGTTCACCTTTGTTTGTTGCTATTAACAAGGATTTATTGTGTGAAATGCAAGGTCAAGCAGATGTAAAACCATGAGAACTAACCCACAAGGTCATTTAAAACATTTTACTGTGCATCAGCTTTGCCAAGAGGACATTTATTTTAATTACAGTTTGAAATCATACTTTTTCATTATTGTGATGATTGTTTCTTAATGTTTGAGCACATGTTGCTATTGTATCCCATAACAACGCTTGCAGATTAAGATGCTGCACCTTCAGTAAGAGCGAGTGCTCTTTTTGTCACATATATTTGGTTGCTAAATGAAAGCTTTCTCTTTGTTTCACGTACACCTGCCTTCTTATTATGTATAGAATATATATATAGCATTGTCATGGCATGGGAAAAGGACATCACCTATAATTTGGAACACAGATGGCTCTACCAGAATTAGAACAATGAAGATGATATGGCTGGGATCTTGCTGCAATTCTTGATTCTATGTGCAAATCAAGAGTCACAATGAAATAAAAAATATTCATATGTACAAGTCAGTTAAAACTCGGAAGACTCAAGTCTGTGCCTAAGAGTCTTCCAGTTCAATAGGCAGTTCCATTGCACTATTTGGCAGTTCTGCTTTTCAACTATTTATGTTATATCTAACCATAGCCAATCAACTCTGGACACTTTCAGCTCTGACCTGAGAAGTTTTTCTATTATGAACCCTAATAGATGGGACACAATTTTCCCAAATAAACCGGGAAGGGGAGTCCTGTTCTTGTTCAAGTTGCTGTTGTCCTTGTATCCAGTTTACTGTTTATCACACGTCCTTTACTTGACTTATAAATTTGTCCTGTGCTTTTTAATCTTGTTTATTTCATTCTCCAGCAGACTTTTATTTCAATAATCAACCTTGCCACCGTATATTAGATTATATACTCTAGTATTCTACTGTACTTACATTTTCACTTATATTTGCCAAGTAATTCCAGGTCAAAAATAAGATGATGATCCACTCCAGATTCTGTATTTCCATTTTCTGGTTTGTTAACAACTATGAGAATGCAAGGGATACGAAAGGCTCAGAAAGGAAGATTTGATTATTAGGGGGTAAGACAAATGCAAAGTCCAGAGCAATCCAAGGTCATACATAGGTAAGGCAATATAGATTAAGGGGTTAGGCAAAAGGCAGAGTCTAGTACATTCCAAGGTAATTCACAAAGAAGCAGACAGAAAATACTTAGCTTGAGAGTGGGCAGGTGCAGGAGCGTAAACTGTCCAGGGAAAGAGTTGCAACGCAAGGATTGTTGCAACTTCCTGATCCTAAATAGGGCTCAACCAGGAAGTGGGAGAGTCCCAACTCGCAACGCCTCTGAAAGTTGCAGTTCTCCTGCATCTCCAGCCTGGTGGACACCTGCAACATTGCAGCCAGAATAAACTCCCATGAGAGCAGGATTTCTTTATACTGCAAATCCTGGCCAAGCACTGACAAACCGATCTTACAAAACTTTGGTTTAATTAGTTCATACCCAAAGTCTAGAAGTGCTCCAAGGCAAGGATTCCTTCGGTCATTGGTGTGATTTTATGCTTAATGCTCTTATTGTATTATATGTTCATGTATTTTATTGTTTATTTCTATCGATGTGTGCATTGTTGGGATACTGGCCAACCTCTGAAACCTTATTCAATTGAATGTAATTGCAACTTTCCTTTGACTTGCATTGCAATTAGGATTCACCAGAAAAAAAAGTGTGTGTGCCAAGCACACGCATTATAGTAACCGTGAATTCCTCGTGTCTGTGTGTATGTGGGTGTGTGTGTCTCTGTGAGTCTGTGTGTGTGTGTCTGTCTGTGTGTGTCTCTCTGTGTGTGTGTGTGTGTGTGTGTGTCTCTCAATGTGTGTGTGAGTGTGAGTGTGAGTATGAGTGTGAGTGTGTGTGTGTGAGTGAGTGTGTGTGAGTGAGTGTGTGTGTGTGTGTCTCTCAATGTGTGTGTGAGTGTGAGTGTGAGTATGAGTGTGAGTGTGTGTGTGTGAGTGAGTGTGTGTGAGTGTGGTGTGTCTCCAAGTGTGGCGGGGTTGGTGCTGCCGGTGGCTGCTGTGCACACGCGCCGAGCCAGTGGGTACTGCGCATGCGCACCGAGATGCCTTCTACTGCGCTTGCGCACCAAGCCGGCGGCTGCTGCCAACACTAATGTCACCGACGGCCTCTTCTGCCAGCAGTGACGTTACATCCGTTACTGTAATTCTGTCACCATGAAGGCAATTTACTGCAAGGGAAATTTTGGTAGATGCCAGCAAAGAAGTTTCACTTCAATAATACACAAGTCTCCCTCATAAACAGAGTGTTGGTACATATATATATGTAACCCTCCCTGCCCGACTCTAAAGGAGTTTACATCAAATTGGCCATATACATATAGAGATATTTCCTTAACTGAGAAAAATAAATAGGGACACATGAGATACATATCTATACACTTAAACATATTTACAAGACTCACTGTGAAGCTCTCTGACGAACTCGTAGGAACCCGCTTCTAGGACATTGGGTGGAGTTATATATACCATTCTATCTCACTAGGGAGATCAGGACCGGCCTGATGGTAGTGGCATCGGCCTGTGCACCGAGCCCGCACTCTCCCCCAAGACAATTAAACTGATTGCCGGAGGGAGAGCGTGTGGCCTCTGTAACTCTTACCTTCTCCGGCGGATTCTCCTCCTACATGTTCCCATCATCATGGCTCCGTGATGTCCAATGTCACATGACGAACCATTGTCATGGCAACGCGACTCCATTTGATGTCATGGAGCCATGATGACTGAACTATGCAGGGGGAGATGCTGGGAGGAGGAGATGCCACAAGATGATGCCACCAAAGAACATAAGAGCTGAGGCCCCGCACATGTTCCTGGACCGAGCCCTGCAAACATGCCAGCCTGTTCTGAGGAACATCACTGGTAACAAGACATACAAGGGAGTGGCAATCCTTCTGTACAGTCATCCTATACCACATGATTGGGAGGGTAATACCAGTGGGATGCCACCCGGTTAACCCCCTTAGGCCATTAACTCCTTACATTAATTTGTAGTCCGCGGAGCGGGGTTACGTAAATAAAACTATGCACACATAAGAAACACAACGTGATCATTATCACACTACACGTAGAGATAATTGGCAGGTATAAATCTGTTGGTATGAAACAACATAAATTACTATAAAAATAAAAATTGTGTCAGCTGTCATGGATTGTCCACAAAATCAGCTGGATTTTAGATAGCTGCAACTATACTGTACCTTCAATCAGCATTCAAATGTATTCATCCAAAATCTCTTGATTATCCTTACAGATGTACTGCATATATGGATTACTACAATAAACAAATTATGCAGGCTTTCAGTGTATGGTATGCTCATAAACATTGAATGCCTGTCGTTCAGCTAATGAGGTTTTCGATTTAAGCCTTATCTTAGCAAAGTACGAATAGTGCCCACAAAAAATGATGTTCTATACATTAAACTATAGAAGAATGTAGTTGGATATTTTTATAAAGTAAAAAAAAGTAAACTGTAATCACCTCCTTGTTGCTAATGTAATGCCTTCAGATTGGTAAACATGCAGTCTGGTACTGTACATAATACAAATGTAATAGACTGGGTGATTTTGAAACAGAATATAGTCACTTTTGGGATAAGAGGAGCATGGGAACTTGTATATTTCGAGTAATGTTTACAAATTGAAAGCAATAAGGCAGCAAGCACTTTACAGTAGTAAATACATTATTACATTAGCATCAAGGTTTTAGGAACCACAATGGACTTGCACACAGGTGAAAGCATATAATGTGCATATGAATAGCATGTTGTGTGGTTGTCTCAGTAACCTGGTATAGCTTAGGGCCCTGAGAAAAGGAATGTAAACCACGGTATTAGAGCGTTAGTAGAATAGGAAAGAATGCTACAGAAAATCCCAAAGTTTTATGGATTGCAACTGATGTGTAAAGCAGTTTTAAAAACAGCACCTTTGTAGATTTTCTGAAGAGTTCTCAAAATAATGTTTGACAATAATGTGTCTCTAAAACAAAAAAGTTACTTAAGGATTTCATAATGAGCTACGGGGCTAGACGGAAGGAAATATTTTAATGACATTAATTTTACATTGAATTAATTGCATGAAATGAGAGAGATCATACCCATCATATTACAGTGTTCCATCACATAAACCAAACTGAGATTGTATAAATATTCCAAATAAAAATGTGAGCAATTCCAGACGTATCCACATTGCCAAATGCCACCATGTTTGATTTGAGCATAATGTTACAGGAAATAAGCTTCAGTTCAGTAGCTAAACTAAAGTTTACAGAATGGGTTATCACCTAGTTTGAGATGTAATGGAAAGCCCCACAAATGATTGCAGTAAGTATTCTTAATAACTTTACGGGCTGGACCACGGAATGGGGCACAGTGTTGTAAGAGGTATGATCTCCTCTATCATTTTTAATAATGACTCAGTTTATATTGGAACACACAATGCTGTTTTAAATCACAATCTGGATCTGAAAAAGGGACACTGCAACTTTAAAAGCACCTGTAATAACACTATATCAGAGCCTGGCCTTGACAGCATGAGCTCTGGCTGAGCAAAGTTACAGCCCTCATGAGAATGGCTAGTGGCACCATGCCCATTATTCAGCACTTAAGAAACACCTCAGCTTCAACCCTCCTTCACTCAGCACCATTGGCGTCCATATAGACATAAATAGAGCAAGTGTTGGAACCAAGCAGTGAACACCTTGGGAGCTGTAACTAGCTGAGATGCATTGCTTTGCTCTCATTGCCTGATATGGTGCCCGGTGAGGGTATTTGAAACTAGTTCTGTCCTTTTCTACTTCATAGCCAAGCTGGAGGCTATATGGACAACAGGAGGGAGCACTCTGCATCCCAACACACATAGTTGAGCAGACACATTTTGTTTGTGTACAAATTAGCAATGTATCCACTGAATGCAGTGTGCATCATGCATGACCCTTTGTTGCATTTACCATGACAGAGTCACAGGATTGCTATGAAAAACAATGGTAATGCATGCATTGCCTGCTTGAGGCATGTGATAGTTGCTGCATTATTTATTCTGTTATTTTACAGGGGTAATATGGCTTGCTGCATTTGGATATAAACCAGCATAACTATTATTAATGCAATAAACTCCCCTTCGAATAGTAACCATCATGCGATGGGAGAGACAAACACAATAGACCACAAGGCCCTCTTGTCTCTAAAACATTATGTTACAATATTATGTTACTATGGATTTATGTATGCAAGGTGGTGCAACAATTAGAACAGGGTCATTCCATATTATTCTTTAATGCAAGAACTCAACATAAAATGTGACCCATTCATTTACAGGCAGCCTGTGCAGATATTTTAAAATATGACTAGTCAAATGTCACACAAATACTTGTAATAGAAATGATACACAACATACAATAATATGATCATCTTTATTAAGGAAAAAATAGAAAAATAAAAACTATTATAAGATAATTAGTACTTAGAGGATGCAGTAACTTACGATAAATCCCAACACCACATAACCACATCAGAAGTCTAATATTCTTGGAGCTGGATATCTCCGGTTGCTGCACTATTCTGATAAAGTCTTACACCAGACATTAGAGCATAATAATCTGTTTTAGTTGCAGGTTGCAAACGCACAACGTTTCGGGGATCTCCCTTCCTCTCTCCTTCCTCTTCCCTTTTTTCAGAATATTTACCGGAGGAAGGGCGATTCCCGAAACATTGTGCATTTGCAACCTGCAAATAAACCAGTTTATTATGCTATAATGTCTGGTGTACGACTTTATTAGAACAGTGTGGCAACCGGAGATATCCAGCTCCAAGTTTAGCTAAGTGTCAGAAGTGGGATCCCAGCCGCTCTTCAACTGCCTGCACCTTACAAAGAAAAACAACACCCACTGTAATTATCTAAACGGAGTGTGGTAAGATCTAAAGCCTTTATCCTGACTGTGAAGTCTAATATTCTGATATACAATCACATGCCTTATTATACAGGTTTGTTTATATTTTATTGCTACATGTATATGTAGCCTAGCTTCCGGCCGCTACTTATTTCCCAGGGCCCTACCAGTGTAAGTCCTGTTAGGTACAGGCAGTGGATGGGTTAATGCCTTCAGAAGGCCTACTGTGCTATTGCAGCCTTGGATACACTACTGTATCCAAGGGCGGGCCTAGCAACAGAGTATCTGCCTTGGGGAGGTACTGGCTGGGTGACATGTGCAGATGTGATACCTGTCAGTATCAGACCTGCCCTGTTATGGGGCAGGGTTACAAGTCCAACCCCAGGGTATATAAACTGGTACTCTCCTAAAAGTGGGTGTGTCTCTTTCCTCCCCCTGTGGAGTGAACAACAGCTACTCTGGACCCATAAGGGGATGCAGGAGGAGCACCATACAGAAGGGAGCTTAGATGGGCCTCAAGCCTTAAAGTAACCTTCTAGGGGAAGCAAGAAAGTAATGTGCCTGCTGTAACAACTACTGATGCAATAAACACCATGGAACCATATGCAAGTGTGATTTACTGTCTTGAGATATGAAAAGGTGTCCGCATGGACCATCCTACTAACACAGGATCCTCGCTGACTGGAGGCGCTGCCAATGAACAAAGGTACCCTGTAAACCTGTCCTAATGATCCCCATATCATCGCAGAAGTACTCAGCCCTCCTGTTACCTCACAGGTATGCACCACCTCATACGAAAGACAATAGAGCAGACCAGATCTCACTTAGGGTGGGGGTAAAGGGGCTACATATATAAAAAGCTTTAGAGTAGATGGTCGGTATTATGGTAGAGGCAGGAAGTAGAAGATTGAGGGTTTTAAGTTGATGATTCATGAGCTTCCCTGAAGTAGAATGGAAAAGGAAATATTAAAATGGAACTAGCAGGCGGTACCTATATATAATTATCATCTCATTGTACTAAATTTGATTGTTGCTTTTACATTGTTGTCTAATGGAGAGGCTGCTGTTGCTGGTGGGTTTTGTCATTGTATCTCTGTTATTAACAGGACTTGCGGGAACGAGTACATGCTTAGATTAATTATGGTTCTTAGTTTCCCAATAAAAATAAAGAAGCACTCACGTTGACATGTGTAAAAAATGTATTTAAGGAACATTGGTAAATGGTAGATTGGTAGATGGTAGGTCCTTACCCTGGACCATTCTCAAGAAGTCTTCAGAAAGGTCCAGGGTACTGTAGGTACTGAACACATTGACCAATTAAATAACTTTTTTACATGTCCAAGTGAATGCTCTCTTCTTTATTTTCATATGTGCAGCATACATTTCCAAGATTTATGGCCCGGAAAGCACCCGTGGAAGCATTATTCTCTATGTGAGTGCTCCTTTCCTAATCTTAGGTTTAGGCCACAGTGGGCGCACACGACAGAGGGCATGGCGGCGCGCATGCCATGATGTCATGTGGCTGATTCGACCTCATTTGCTGAACCGCCGCTGTGACGTGGCCATCATCCGGCCGCAGCGCCAAGATGTAAAATTCTTGAATCTTGGAAATGCCGTCATGCCATTGCGCTTGACCATGCGCGTGGACTATGGGCAGCCCCATAGAGGACCATCTCTTGATCATGCCGACCATCGCCATCTCTGTGGATGAGGCCTTAGTTTACCAATACATACAATTTTTTGATAATTGCATTGTGTTCAGGTCGCTCTGTAACAGATTTTGCATGTTCCTATGTGGTTAAAACATTTTAAATGTGACATCACTAAAACAAGATAGTGCTTCACTACCAAGGGAAACCAGTTAATCATAAAACATTGGTTGAGCAATGAAAGAGGTGCGTCCTCATTTTACTGAAACTGTTAACTTGATAATATGTGGGTTGTATTTGTGTTTGTATAATATTCCCCATCTCTATTAGGGCTTCATTTACTCTCTTTTGAGTAGGTGGTTGTGGCTCACTAAATTGATGTCAATAAGCGTTTCCGTGCGATAGTACTCTAATCGGCACTATCGCAGTTTAATGAATAACCCCCTAATATTAGCGTCTCAATTGTTACCAAAAGAGACTGGTGTTATCCATGCTCAGATACTTAAAATCTGACATCATGATGGGGGAATAACAGATGTCATCATTTGGATATTAATAATTTAATTACGGGCTTTGGGTCAAATTAGCTGACTTTTTATCTGAAATGCTAGCTGAACTGTTCTGTCTTGCTGACTTCTCAAGTAACACAAGTGATAGAATTCTGGTAGTGCCAGACAATTCAGAAATATATTTTACCCCATAATATTGATAAACTCTCTTTTCATCTCCCGTTGGAGTCACAGGATCTGCAAAAATGTATGTGTTACCGATATGAGTTGGACTCTCATTGGACATTCAGGAAGCATCTTACCAAAATTCATGTTACAGGGAAAGTCGGGGCAACTGTGACATAATTTAGTAAAGAGGTTTATTGCTTTGCCAACATTTCAGCCCTACAATAGACCATTTATCAGGGCATTCCCAACAATAAAAGGATGAAGATATTACTGCATGCTGGGGTGATTACCCTGGAGATCCCATTGTGGGATTTAAATGTTTGTACAGCAATAATAAACCACATATTAACTAATGTCAAAGTTTCCCAGACTTTCTTTGTTATCAGGCATAAGACAGCAGTAAGTGGAAAATGTTAGTCAGCGAACAGCTTAATTTTGCTATACCAACTGTGAAACAGCAAGTGAAAAATAATTAATCTGATTTTTTTTTATCACTTAAAAACCAATACAAGCTCAGTTTGGTGACCACAATAGGTTAAACAAGCACATTTCTTTTCTAAAAAGTTTCTTTGGGCAGAGACAACCTGTACAACAAATTCTATTAACTGCTCTATAAATATAGACTACTTTTACGGAAACAAATTGACATCAATTAACATTTCTAATAATGGAAACATGTGCTCCAGTTTTTGCAATATGTTATGCTGATTTTACAAATAATAGTCAGTGCTAGCAGAGAAATGGAAGAATATTGTAAGTTAGCAGGTGCTAGTAAAGAGGTGAGGTACGTGTGGAGTTAGAGTAGAGTGTCACTGGTAATATTAAAATATTTCAACATGGAATAATGAGTTTATTGAACATAGCTGTTCCATCTGAATATGGACCAAGGCCGCCTGGCACCATCTTGACTGATAACCAGGATACTAACCTGGACCATATTTTGTAGCTGGCCTTCAAAATGGTAATAAGGTCTTAGACTAGTGGCAATAACTATGCATGTATATGTTTGTGCGTAATAATGATATCTGCGTAACATTTGGACTTAATTGCATCAGCGCAAGCTCTGTGAAACATTATTTTTGTGGGACCAACCTCAGTCTGCAACAACGGAGTCGAAGGAAGTTCTGTAGCTAAACAATTGAGGATACAAGCTGCCGGCAGGCAGTGAGAAAATGAAAACTCAAATTTAACAGGGAGGACAATCTGAATTAATAATACATTCTTTCCTCGTTCTCTAGGGTCTTATTCTATTCTCAAGAATATCAAGTATTGCCAGGTACAGTAGCATCTGTGCATAAATAGAGCATCTACTTCAGACAAATGTATTTTGCAAATGCTGGGTTCTCTGGTCCGACGAGCATCTGTTCCCTCTAGGCGCATACTTATGGACAGTCGTTAATACAACTCTCTCGTCTGCGGACACTTTTACTTGTCAACACCTTGCAAACTTTTTTTTTAAAAGTTAGATTTTTCTAAATTCAACAAAAATAGGACATGTCAGGTTTGTGAATTTCGGCATAATGTTTCCACATATACTAAAGAGTATGGGAAAAGAAAGGGCAAAATAATGCACTTGGGGCACAATAATCCAAAAGCAGAATACAGGATTAATGACTCTTGTGATAGGTTGAGTCCCAGCTTTTTATTTATTTAAAGAAGCAGCAGCATCAGACCCTGGGAAGAATGAAAGGCTTTTGCTGTTCTCTAAACCTTCTTTTTATTAGGTATTCCACATTCAGGTGTACAACAACCAGTTCCCCCAGCGTGATGTCTCCAGCCACAGAGTAGCCAGCAATATCTACATTACAAAGTTTGCATCCTTTCACTGAAGTTCCACAGACATCCTCATATCAAATAGCAGCAACAAGGAGTGCAGAAAGGAACAACCTCATATCCCATAGCAGCAACAAGGAGTGCAGAAAGGAACAACCTCATATCCCATAGCAGCAACAAGGAGTGCAGAAGGGAACAACCTCATATCACATAATAATGCAGCAGCAACAAGGAGTGCAGAAAGGAACATCCTCATATCACATAGCAGCAACAAGGAGTGCAGAAAGAGACAACCTCACATCACATAGCAGCAACAAGGAGTGCAGAAAGGAACAACCTCATATCACATAGCAGCAACAAGGAGTGCAGAAAAATACAACCTCATATCACATAGCAGCAACAAGGAGTGCAGAAAGAGAACAACCACCTTGGGAAAGAAACCCCCTCCCTTTTATTACTGGTTAATTAGGACAAAACCAAATACAGTAAACCACACAGGGGAGTTGTCTCCCAAAACTTACACAATTAGCAAACATAATACACTTCACACAACATACAATTTTCTATGGCAAGCCCCAAAATAGAGTACCTTTCACAAACATCCCACGCATGTCTTTACTCTGCAAAATAAATGACATTCAGTATCACTTACTTTAATTCCCCCCCCCCCCCCCCCCCCATACCATGGTATAATCTACCCTGGATGGTATGCAGGAAGGAAACACCCTTTTCCTTTTTAACAGAGACTGCCCATGGCTGTGTAACATCAACCTGTGTTTAGCATTAACCATACCTGCATTATACTGACTGACCTCAGGACACCACATTAAAGGTTAGTAAAGTTTCAGATAAAGGAAACAAAAAAGATCGCTGGGCCCAGCAAAAAGCAAAACAGAAAGAAAGAAAGGTGGTGCACTTGATGCCAAAACGCAAACAAGCATTTAACTTCCACAATAGTACAAGCAGCCCTGTCACACACTATAATGTCCACCACTACAAAGGAAAGTGACTTTAGAGTATTATTTAAGGTAATGTAAAAGTAAGAACCCAATGTAACAAAGCCAACAGAATGCTAGGTAGTACAGGGAAAGTTATCGATAAAACGAAGAGAGAGGTAGTAATGCCTCTTTATAGATCATTACAAAGACATCACTGAGGGTAGTTTGTTCAATTCTTGAGACCATAGCCCATATTTACTAAGCAGTGCTATGCCATAAGACACCTTAAGGCAACGGGAGACACCTTGTGGATCTTTTGAATGAATGGGCTGTAATGTGTCTTTCAGTTCCAGAAGATGTATTGTGATACAGCACTGATGAATAATTATGGGCCTATGTCTAGCAATATAGTACTTGACATCCATCTTAGGAGATCAGACCAACAGTAACCTATCAGCAGCATTAGCATAGTCATTTAGATACCATGATATACATTACCTATTTCTCCCCACGGTAGAACATCTCCTCTTACGCACCTAGGGACAATAAATTGATATATTAATATCTCTCCCCCACGATTCATACGAGAGGATTTTGTTCTATGTATATCATTTTACTAATACACTAAGGGTTACTTACCGCCTTTATATGTATGAATCGTGGGGGAGAGATATTAATATATCAATTTATCAGATGTACTAAAATAATGTTGTGTACACGATTGAGTGCACACGTATGAGTGTTGAAACTCACTGTATTATTCTGTTGTAACAGTGTGTAGTGGTTATTGCCGTATCGCTTGACGGTACTCGCGCGGTCACGTGATATAATGTATACCATGGAGTGCATACGTAGGAGTGTTGGTAATCACTGTATCATACTGCTATTACAGTGTGTGATGGTTGTTGCCGTCTAAAGTGATTGGCAATACAGCTTGACAATACTCACGCAATCACCTGATAGGTTAACTGTATAGTGTATTATACATCTATTTGATAGCCATACCTTGCGTATGGTACATCTCACAGATAGATTACCAGCATATGTTATTAGTGGCTGTAGCATAGTGGTAGAGCTATCTTAAAGCAACTGCATGGGTATAGGCTACTAGAAACTAACGTATATGCTCTAGCTTGACAGTCTGATCACGTGATTCGTAAAGTACGTTATATGTAGCCGGCTGTAACGGTGTTATGGGACATCCATCTTAGGAGATCAGACCAACAGTAACCTATCAGCAGCATTAGCATAGTCATTTAGATACCATGATATACATTACCTATTTCTCCCCACGGTAGAACATCTCCTCTTACGCACCTAGGGACAATAAATTGATATATCAATAACTGTCCCCCACGATTGATACGAGAGGATTTTGTTCTATGTATATCATTTTACTAATACACCAAGGGTTACTTACCGCCTTTATATGTTACATACCTACAGGCCCCCTGTTTTGACCTCAGGTACACCACTGATAGGCTACTACCCTATATTGTAGCAGCGGTACTTATTCACTGCACCATGGTCTGACTGGTTCTACACTATATACACAGACTCTAGGTAGGGGTCATTATATCTCTTACTCTAGAGATTTAGGATTCACGTGTTTATCCATATATTTGTAATAAAATTATTTTAACTGTTTGTTTAGTCGCACATTTGGACCATGATTTAATATTACTCAGGTCTGCGGTGTGCCGTCATTTTGGATCTTTCTGTGTACTCTGTACACTCCATCAGATATATTCTACCCACTCCCTGGCAGCACGCGACCTCACTATGGGGGTTTGAGCGAGGTAACACACATCTCTACATACCTATGTCTACAGAACAACATTAAATATACAAGGTGTGCAGAGAAGAGCGACTAAAATGGTGCATAGTCTGCATAATAAACCTTATTAAGAAGGGCAAAAGGACCTCAATGTGTGCAGCTTGGGAGGGAGAGGGGAGATGGTGGATACATATTTAAAAAAAAAAGATAAAATATACCAACGGTTTGAACAAAGTACAGTAGGAAAGAGAAGTGTTAGAACAAGAGTTCACCTTTTGAAACTGGAGGTTGGGAGACTCTGAGAAAATGTGAGGAAGTATTTCCTAATGGAAAGAGTGGTGGAATCATGGATTAGTCTCTGAACAGAGATAGCAAGTGAATAAAAAAATTGTTGGGATTGACACAAGGCTGTCCTAAATATTAAATAAACCAAATAATTTGATAGGGTCTTGTGTTTGATAACAGTGAGAGAAAAGGACAGACTATGTGAGCCAAGCAGTTCTTATCTGCCATCAATTTTTATGTTTCTATTCTACATCTACCTAATTGTTATTCACTCTCACACAGTATCAAGGTCATTTTGGAGCCAATGTACTGTAGGGCAAAGAGAGAATATTTTACTTTTCATCTCTATGCCTCAATGTCAAATAAGACACTTTATTCCAATTTTGACCCATGTGCACGAACAAGAGGGGCAGCACACATATTGTAATGAGACATAGCAATTTCTGTGACGTCTTACTCTCGTATTTTTCTTTTATTTGCACACAAATAATCGATCAGGTTTGAGGTGGTGTTGTAGAGATAGTGGAATTCTGTGAAACAACCACTCAATGTAAAGAAACCATTGAAAAAGAAGAAGAATGGAAGGGATACTTAAACTGGAACAAGGTTGCTGTGCAAAGTGGTAGCTAATCAGCCATCTACAGACCTGCTGCAATCAGCTACAGCTGTTTCACTGGTGTCATCTGCTTGGAACATTGGATCTTCAAACAGGTAGGGAGAAGAAAAAGAAACCAAGAGTGCAGATGGTTTTCAGAAGTTTATAGGTGAAGAAAAACAGTAGCATACTCACACTCTTTACCGCATTTGTGGTAGAACCACTCAAGATCTTGTAGATGGGAGGCAAATCTTTCCCTCAGCCAAGTAAGACACTGTTCGTAGACGCCCACGCTGTCCTATATTCTCGCAATCTTTCAACAAAGGCGAGTGATCCATCCTCCTCTCCAGCTGCTACGTAGTGACTTCAAACAGACTCTACGCATTTCGCAAATCACTGCTTCATCAGGAGTGTTCTGCTTCACACCTATTCTGGATCTCTTAAATACCCTCAGTAATTAGTGCATCTTGACTAGCACAATTTCATACATCAACACCAATAACATTTTAAAATACCAATTAAAAAAACAGTACCACTTACATTTCAGACATTGAAATCTGAACACTTCTTACGATGAAATATCATGGTATACAACATTCAGAGGGATTGATTTACACAAATTTAATCAAAAAGTGTAAATGTTATACCGTCGATTTTCTTAAGAGTATAATCGTCCCATATTTTCATAAACCATAATCCATCTTGTGAGTGGGAGATTTTCCCAAATACAGAACCTATTAATACCTAAATACATAGATATCCACAAAATCTCTATTTTACTCAATAAATCAATGTCCTATAATAAAGTTACCATGCTTTAACGAACTAAATAGCAGAGACTGCAAGAGGAGGGAGATAAAAAGGAACCAAAAAACAGTGATCAAACACAATTGCAATGGATATAACAATATATTAAGACATTGGCAAAAGTGAAAAATAATCCTTAAAACGATTGCCAAAAATCATTCAGGAATAATTTGAAAATAATTTTGTAAGAAATTGTATATTGTATATTGTATGTAAGAAATTATTTTAAAAAAATGTCCTAATTTATTTTTACAAAAGCGGCTAGCAATTATAAGTCTTAAAGAATGTTTTTGTGTTGATACTGAAGCATCATTCTCTATATAAATAAGCAGATCTAGAAATTCTATTTCCCGTTCATTACATTTTCCAAATACGGAAAATGTCGTCAATATATCGTTTCCATAGGACTAGATTTGCACCCTACATGTTGTCACTCCAAATATTGTCACTCTCTTATATACCCATAAATAGGTTGGCGTAACTATGTGCGAATCTGATCCCCATGAAATCTGCTTGTTGTTCTGTCATATTTTTGTCTTCTCTAAATATTCAATTTATGGCTTGACAACTTTGTTGATGATTGATCGACGTCACAAGTATCTATTATGCAATAATTTCCCAATTTATTGTATCCAAAAAAGAGAGGACCTGCATAGTATCCTGTAATTGGGATGCCATTTGGACCACATATTTCTGGAGGAATTAGTCAATGTATTCAGAAAGGCTTGATGTCAAAGAATCTATTCCTAAAATTATAGGTCTTCTAGGTGGTTATCTAAGGTCTTTATGGATTTTGGGTAAAAGTAGAATATCGGTAGCCTTGGTTTATCTTTCCACAAAAATCTATATACTTCCTCTTTGACAATCTCAACATCTTTCCCCTCTGTCAGCAATATATTACATTCATCAAAAAAACTCTTATTGGATCATTGTCACAGGAGACCAGGACTTTTAATACTTTTATATCTTTCTGGGATCATTCACTAGGCAAAACAAGGTAGTGGAATAAAATGTGATTTATTCCTATAAACCCGTGTACACACAAATTAAATATTTAAAATACAGATAGAATACACACATACTGGGGGGTGAAAACTAGCCTCAAATAGGTGCATGACGCCTAATTCAGGAAGGCTTATCCTGTCCGCTCCACATCACTGGATTAAGCCTGGAGCAAGTAACATTGTTCCTCAGAACTTGACTTCGGCTATGCTTCCCTGGCACCTCAATGCCTACTGCTTTGCAATTGCGAGCAAAGCAGCTTGGAAAGCCTGCCAGCATTTCACTGGACCATGTCCCAAAATTGCCTGTAAGTCTGAGAGAGTGCTCTCTCATTGGGCAGTCCCTTAGATAGGCCTCGGTGTCCTATGTCTAACATGGAACAGGGACTAGCGGCCAATCAGAGCGTGAATTTTTCCACCAGCCAATCAGAACTGAGGCTCGTCTGGCTGCTGATGTCAGAGGAGGGGGCGTGCCAAGCCGGCTTGAAAAAACGGGTGGGCGGGAAATATTAATTAGCCAATGGAAAACGTGCCTACGAGCAGCATCTTCCCCCAGCTAATTCATATTTCACCTGCTGGGCAGGCTCCACCAGGTCTGGCTGTCACAAAGGGGGGCCAGTGGGATGCCCCCTGTTGTCTGGACCTGGCACTTAGCCTTTCCCCGCTCACCAAACAGTTTTCTCACCTCTGGACATCCTTCCTCCTTTGAACTA
Source organism: Ascaphus truei (assembly GCF_040206685.1). Lineage (NCBI taxonomy): Eukaryota > Metazoa > Chordata > Amphibia > Anura > Ascaphidae > Ascaphus > Ascaphus truei. The sequence goes on from NC_134488.1 coordinate 92,624,977, forward strand.
TGGACTCTATGTAGACATCCTGGCACCTATGTAGATGCCTGGGCTGACTCCATAGACATTTATACATTCAGTATATGGGCTTGAAAACCATGATTCTGCGGGACACTGGAGAGCCCCGGTGTAATTCACCTCGCATACCCGCAAATCATGCCTGCACGTCGGGGAGAATTACTGGACCTCTGGCAACTTTGTCCCCCAAACTCCTGCAAACAAAAGGAATACATTTTGCCCCAAATATCCCACCTGAAACTTATACTCCCAAAGTTTCATGTCTCTAGGACACCAGAAACAAGAAGAGCCTCAAAACTGGTAATTTTTTTACTCTGCTTAAACATTGGGCTGGAAATACAACTTGGTCCCAAGACCATGGTCACAGAGCATAGATTCCTCATAGACTTACATTTGACGTCCATAGCCCGCCCCGTCCTTATGTACAGACGGGTTTCCGCAAATTATACACTATTTGCGGGTAATATAACAGTACTACCGGCTACCCTGGTCAGCAACACTTAATACACTTTTTAACCCTAGTTGCTCCTAATATCCACCCTTAATCTCCTGCTCCCAAAGTCCCTGTCCTGCAGCTATTTCCTAACAGGGATCCTAACTATACCTGGCATCCCTAGCTTATATTCCTGTGACCTGTGACGGTAAAATGGGAACAGAAATATAGGAAAACACATCAGGGTGAAAAACTAGTCCCAAGAGCTGATACTTCACCTTGACACATGGTTTCATTGGCATCCAGTCGGGCTTTACCTTTATTAATGATGGCTGGCTACCCCCTACCATCACAATCATACTCAAGTGTCTTATATGTGTAATCATCACCCAGTATTCAGTTGGCTTTCTGAATATAATATAAGATTCCATAAGCACTATACTACCCTCCCCCCTTTATATGCCAGTTTAATAATAATTGTATCATTATCCATCAGCTCTTTTAAAGCCTTTTTTCATTTTTTTGTCAATTTATCTTTAAATGTGTTTGTTTTATTGTTTGCCAATTTATTAGTCTTTGAATACTAATTTATGAAAGACTTCCAGAAAATGGCATTTACAGTTGCTAGGATAGAATTTAGATGAGGTGGTGTAAACTTCTCTGCACAAAAATCTACACCAGATATTAGGAGCTTGGAAAAAAAGCATCCTACATATAATGCAACAGAGAGCAAAATGCAACCATTGTGCTAATACATACATTTCTTTGCACTCCACTGAGGCATCATCTCAATGAGGTACTTTTTTTATTTACCTTTTCGAAAAACCCAAGAGGGCCTGGGATTGGAACAGATTATCCTCTGTTTGATTCAAACATGGGTGGAAGTAAAGCACAGATCACTGCTATTCAGATGATAATCAACTCTACTTGTCCTTTGCACAAGGCACTAAGGACCCATTATCAGTCTTCAATAGATGTTTATCTGAGCTCCTATAGTGGATGAGTGCCAAGTGGTTGGGATTGAACCCTGATAACAGATGTGCTTGTAGTGGATGCTCACCATTGGCAGAAAACAAGACTGCAGCTAGGTCAACACACTGGCCTTAAATTTGGGGGCTCACAGCTGATAAAGTCTGTCCATGTGCAGAATCTTGGTGTTATCCATGGCTGCAACTTGACCCTTTAACATCAGGTATCCGCCATAATAAAATCTTAATTTTTCCACCGAAAGAACATAGTCACAATTAAGCACTTGATTCCCCCCAGATGATCTTACTACGCTTGTCCATGCCTTTGTGTCATCACGCCTGGACTACTGATGTACCCTCTAGCTTGGTCTTCCGGAAAAAGAGCTACACTGCCTGCAGCTGGTGCAGAATGCTGCGGCCAGGTCATTAACTAATCAGACCCGTGTTTCAACAACACCTGTTCTCTGTTGTCTGCACTGGCTGCCTGTAAAATTGCAACTTTATTTCTTGATTGGCTTGCTGATATTCAAAGCACCACATGAACAAGATCTCAGCTTCTAGTTCCCTACACTCCCATTCGCACACTTCGATCTGCAGATAAAGGACTCCTAACAGATCCAGAATCTTGAAAAAATACACTGGATGGCGCCATCCAGTGTATTTTTTCTATATTGCATTGTTGTTTCTGATTGGAAGGCAGCACCTTATAGATTATAATCATCTGGGCAGGGTCAACACATGATTTTAGCAGATTTATCAAGTATCTGAAAAATAACAATAGGAATATTGTGTTAAGTGGGGAGAGTAACAACTTTTGAGATTAATTTCTTGGATTTAAATTTGCAGATTGTTGATAATAATATCATCACTAAAAACTTTTTTTTAAAAGGTTGATGTCAGTTCATACAATACGTCTACTTTCAGAGCAATCATTCACGCCAATGGCTTAACAACATTCCATATGGCCAATTACTACGAGTTCGTAGGAACTGTTCACAGGTATTAGATTTTGACGAACAATCTGAAATAATAGCCAAGAGATTAATCAATAAAGGATATGACAAACAATTAATTGAGAAATCAATCAAGAAAAGTAGAGATTATCCTAGGGAACAACTTTTGATCCCCAAAAAGAACTCCACTAAATCTAGGAAAGGAGACACTAGTGGGTACACGCCGTTATTTGTTACAGGGTTCTGTAAACAGGAAATGAAAATCAGGAGAATATTGCAAAAACTTTGGGGTGTCCTCCAAATGGACCCCATCTCGCAAGATTGGATAGCATCCAAACCAAAAATAGCTTTTAGGAAAGCCAGGAATCCTAAATCCAATCACACACTTTATCAGTTGCCTTATAAACTTTGTGGTATACGTCATAGACTGTCTCTATAATTTGAGATATATGGAGAAAACTATAAGACCCCTCAAAGTTAGAATTGGCGAGCACATCAATGGGGTTAAAAATGCTCAGTGTAACCTTGAGAAAGGTAAAAAGATACACAATTTATCACAACATTTGCTGACCCATCACCAAGGTAAACCAAATGGACTACATTTTAGGGGTATTGAGGTCGTTCCAAGAGACCCTAGAAGAGGGTATCGTGATTTGAAACTACTTCAAAGAGAGCAATTCTGGATATACACGTTGGGAAGTAAAGCACCAGGGGGACTGAATGAGCTGATAGATCTGGCCCCATTCCTTAAGTAGAAGATGCAACTTATCCAACATGTATATACATAATATACTAAAAATACTGTATATGCAATGATGTTCTAATTATATTTTAATTTATATATGTATGTACAGTATATAGGTTATCACCAGCCTATTATTATGGTTCATTATATCATACCAATTTAGTATAATAATATTGCTCTTGTTTGTTCTCTAGTCAGTAACCCTATGTCATGTGGGTTTTCCATTTTCATTTTCATCTGTGTATATGTTGTATATCTTTTTTTATGTGTGTGTTTATGTATGTGTATATGTCATGCATTTATCTATATTTAGATGTATGCCCATTTGTGCGTAATATTTGTATTATTAGATATTTTCTACCTTTACAAAGGAATTTTTGTGATTTTCTAACCATTATAGCATGTATGTTTAAGTTGTTTTTGCATGGTTCATTAACCTATTGCTACACACTGAATCAATCTGAGATCCCTCTTGGCTGGGGGAATTATCCATTTTGTTATTAAACCGGCTTTAGGATCAGTAAGACCAAACCCTTGATGAAGCGTCATATGACGCGAAACGTGTAGAGGTGAAGTCATCACGTAGCTGCGAGGACCCGTGACGACAGACGCTTGGAAGCTACCATCACCCCCTTGCTTCTACGAGGACGAGGACTCCAGCCATATCCACAGCTTTAACATCTAGCAGTGGGAACCGGATTATATTCTAACTTGGATTCATGTGTTGTGGACTTGTGGGACCCTATCCTCGTGCCTTTTCTTCATGTGCGGATGATTGGATCTACATGATCCTTTTTTATTATGTGTTATTTAGTCATTTTTATAAAAGCTTTAAGGAATGATGACTTATTGTGATTTTCTCTTTTTGGGCCCTTATTTTGTTGTATACTGTATGTTCCAGTCTAACCCCGCCGATCACGGGAGAATAGGAGCAGCAGAGGGATAATCGCCTATCTTGGAAATAAAGGGAACTCTTTTGGGACAGCACGCACTTTGTTCTTTTCTGAAAATGCTGCCTCGGACAGTTCGAGAGGCCCCCTACCTGGAAATCTATAAAAACAGGCTTAAGACCTGTTTAGAAAACACTGATAAGTGACAGGAAGTTGTCACTAAAAGTCCCTATAACTTGCACTCATTCTAAATAGTAGAATATACATAAAGTACCAGTTAAATAACTAGTACCACTAATATGAAATTAATACAGACCAAATGGGAAATATCCACCTAACCCTAACTACAGTATAACACAACTAAAACATATACAATTTTATTACATGCTAAAAAATGACGAAATGCATAAAATGACAACTAATAAACCATAAATAAAAAAGTCCCCATGTGAACGAAACAAAGTTAATTTCAGACTTATGGATCTCAAAGGTAAGTGTAAGGTTAAATCGGTTGGTATTCAAAGTATCCATAAATTCTCGTAATAAATCTTCAGTACCAGTCCAGAGCACTAACACGTCATCAATAAATCTGATCCAAAGATCAATATGATCAGTATATTTGACTTTAGTGTCCATGAACACCACGGCCTCCTCCCACCAGCCTAGATACAAATTGGCGTAGGTGGGAGCGCACGTGGTGCCCATGGCTGTGCCCTGGATCTGGTGATATATCACTTTGTCGAACAAAAAAAAGTTTTTTGTAAGGACAAATTTCAATAGTCGCAATACGATCATCGGGCATTAGTGACATCACTGCGGTGACGGTCACGTGGGAACGCGACGGATAACACTTGCAGCCTCTGATTTTGATCCATATTGAAGATCTGTGAGCTACTTAGGACATTTATCTCAATGGTGTCTGCAGCAATTCACATCAGGTTGTATGCTTTCTGCCTTATTAGAGGCGATTTAGTTCCTAACAGCAGTCTCATTCACTGCTGTTTGTGTGGGTATTTGTTCAGTCCACTTTACAATTAACCCCTTATATTCACTCTGCACCATCATTATGGTGGTTACTAATGTATAAGTGACATATCAATTGTTACTTTTGGATATGCTTTATTTTGAGCCTTTTTGGGAACCAATTATTATTGTGATATGCTGCTATTCTGCAGTGTTTTGTGGTGAAGCTAACTAGCGATGTTAGTATATTATGGACACTGGCCCCTTATGTTCTGACAAGGTTTAACACTTGTGTTCATACTAGCATTCTTGTTCACCCTATATTCTCCGTTTCGTTCACATGGGGACTTTTTTATTTATGGTTTGTTAGTTGTCATATTATGCATTTCGTCATTTTTTAGCATGTAATAAAATTGTATATGTTTTAGTTGTGTTATAGTTAGGGTTAGGTGGATATTTCCCATTTGGTCTGTATTAATTTCATATTAGTGGTACTAGTTATTTAACTGGTACTTTATGTATATTCTACTATTTAGAATGAGTGCAAGTTATAGGGACTTTTAGTGACAACTTCCTGTCACTTATCAGTGTTTTCTAAACAACTTTCCCTATGCACCGTTTATTTCATTCCTTTGTAGTTGGTGAGCAAGGTGTTTTTGTGTAATTTTTTCAAGACCTGTTTACCAAGACATTTAATTAATGAATCATAACCTGTCGGCATTTAATAACTACAGTATCGTCCCATTCTATATTGCATCTTTCCTTGTGTTTGGTCTCCTTTATAACCTTAAATGTTTTCTTCTTTTCCCCTTTTTATAACTGTGAAGTGCTTTGAGTCTCATTGGGAGAAAAACGCTATATAAATAAAGTTATTGTTACAGTTATTAAGGAATAACCTAACTAATGTCAGGTTGTTAGGCGGAACACCTCTTTTGCATATCTTTCTTCGCACAAACGTCATTATAGTTAATGCAATGTCCTTTCTGTCCGAAAACAGTACTTAACACAGCGTTAGTGTGCTGTGAAGGTGCACGTTAGCACTTCGCACAGCGTTGGTGAGCTGTGAAGGTGCATGTTAGCACTTAACACAGCGTTAGTGAGCTGTGAAGGTGCACGTTAGCACTTAACGAGGCGTTAACTTAGAAAAGAACTCCTGAACTCGAAATCTTAATTACGACAGAAAAGAAAACATTTACCCAAAATATTTCATAAGATACCTTTTAAAAAAAGAACTGTATTTTGTCTTCAGACTTGTCACACAGCCAAGAATAATTTGTGGCAGGAAAGTTTGAGCATGTGTAAAAATGAAATACAAATACAAAAATTTCGAAAGCACTTTGAAAAGTTTGAGCATGAAGTTAAACAGAAAGGAAGGCATTCAGATGAGAAAATAAACCTCCTCTTAGTCCTGACACTTTTGATTTCTCACCTCATGGTGACATCTGGAAGTAGGAGACCCACCTGTCATTTAATTGTGTTTGTATTTCTTGACACACTTCAGTTATCCAGTCTACAACTGCTGGATGGACATACTAGTACATCACATTAATCCCTCAAATTTGGATGGGGATTAAATGAGGATTGTTTGAAGTATTGACATATTCCATTAAGGATAATATACTGTACAAATACCATATATTACAAATCAATTTGGATTTCCTATCCAATATATATATATATATATACACACTATAGAATCCATCATTCATTATATATATCCACACTAATATATATATATATATATAGATATAGATATATATATATATATATATAGACACACACACCGGTATATGTATATATATATTGTGACATAGTCCCAGGATAGTAGGAAGCTTTCTGATTTATAACAGAAAGTGCAGACATAGTGTGCATGTAATTCGCTCCACAGATTCACAGTAACTAAGGATGGTGGATAGGAAATCCATATCAGACTTTACAATGGTCTGGTTTCCCTCACCTGCTCTCCTAATTGAGGAACAGGAATATATTGCCGTTAAGTTGGTTACTTAATTCTCCCTTAGAGCCGGGAGGCTGGGAGGATGCTGCTCCCCAGGATCCAATCGGGGAGGGAGACAGCTGCAGAGTTGCCGGAGCTCTGCGATGGACCAGCGGTCCATTTTGATTCTCACGCATGCGCAATGGAATGCAATGCGCAGTGGCGCGGTAGTGCGGTGGCCATTAGACAGGCTCCGGATGGGACTACATATTCCAGCAGCTTTAGGGCCTGCACATTATATGGGCAGTTAGAGCCAATAGTGCTCTTGGATCCACGTAGAGGGACAGAGTTAGTTTTGGTACGCTAAGGACCGCGCGCTCAGTCGGAGAAGGGACAGCAAGGAAGAAGGTAGTGTCCGGGTGCCAGTGGCTCCCGGACTACGCCAGAATCCCCATCAGGTCCCAGTTAAGCCCCGACCATCTGTAGCTTGTGGTTGCTGCAAGGGAAGGCCCATAGATAGGGACGCTTCCCCACTTGCACCCAGCAGTGTTATAATACCGGTGACAGGATGCCACGTGGTATGCACGGCCTGCGGTCTGGGGCCAGACCACAGGCACATTATCATAGATATTGATCATTGATCATATCAAGAGGCGGACACATCCGGACAAGAGAGAGAGAGGACCCAGTAGATTGCATCGTGGGACCACATTGCGATTCTGCGAATCCACCATTAAAGTCAGCCTGGTCTGGCCTGAGACCAGGAAGATACCCAATGTGCACCAACGGCCACACACAGGGGGTAGCGCTACTCCATACACTTTTGGTGGGCCTGACTGTTGACTCCGGGGTGATTAGGTACCTAGGGCACCTTCAGTATTTTGGAGATTCCACTGGGTGGTGTTATTGTGTGGATATTGCATTGTGGGGGCCTTGTATTATTATTGTATTATATAGTTATATGTGTAACATTAAAAATAAGTTAATTATACCATTGTGTGTATACTTATTTACTGATTGTATTGGTTCCTGTGAGGGGTTAAACTGTAACACTAGGATACCTCTCAAGTGGAGGCGCTGTACCCAGAGAGAACATGATCACACCAGGCCCCCAGTGGCGGAGAATTAGGTCTCCTGTACGCTAAACAGTTACTCAGCATGTGTAGTTCCCTTAGTCACGGGGAAAGGGGGCTAAATAGGGATATGCGGTGAGTTAGATTCCTGGCAGGAGTAGATGTTATTTTTATGATATCTTTTGTTTCTTAAAGAGACAGTGTTTGAAATGTTTAGTGTCACTAATGGAAAAATAAATATATATACTGATATATATATACTGTATATACAAAATTCTCCTCTGTAGAACAAATAAAAGATTCTCAAACCTTTAGTATCTGTGCAACATATTTATTGCGAGAGCCTCCAATTGTACAAAATTCCTGTGAGTTTAACCCTTACGTCCAGTGCACAAAAAATATATGACGAACGTACAAGGGACTGTGAGGACCACAGCCGTGTGTGTGTGTGTGTGTGTGTGAATATATATGTATATAAATATATATAAATAAATATATATATATATATATACCTACAAAAAAACAAAAGAAAAGAAGCGCCAGCTCCATAGCATAATACTGTAAAATAGAGGAAATTATTATTCAAACATGGTGTAGTCACGAGGACCAATACTCACATGGTGGGTAAAAAACACATTCAATTGAGACAATCTGTAACAGCAGCAGGTCAGCGCAGGTAGAACAGGCAGACAGGTGGCCAGGAATAGTTGATGATAATGTCAATAGTCAAATGAGGAGGAAAATGAATGTTAGAGGTCTCACTGTCCACAGAATACCTCTTAGTGGGGTAGTGACAGTTACACCACAACGCTGCTCCCACCAGCTATGGAGTGCACACTGCCACGTCCACCTGTTGTAATAGACTGTGCCGTCGCTGGGCTCTCAGCAGCAGCAATGAATGTAAAAGGCTGCTGCAGACCGATGTGAATCGCAACAATGGCGGCACCACGAGGAACAGAAGAGAGCGGTAGCTGTGAAACCACGGTGCTTCCTGATAGCTGTGCACCAAACCTCGATCCAGGCCAAACCCCGCCTGTCGTTTGCGCGTCACCGCGTGCTGACGTCACACGTCCAACACGTTTCGTCACGAGCAGTGACTTTCTCAAGGATCCTACAGTATATAAAATAAAAAATGAATAGACGAAACTGTTCAGTGGTTAACAATATGCTTTTATTTGTGCAAGCTTTGGAGATACACTGATCTCTTCTTACGGTGATGGTACATTGAACAAGGCAGGCAAGGTTAAACTTACAAACAGTGCATATGGACATGGCCTTTACCACTCATGGGAAGAGAGTTCTCTCATGTCAGTAGTGACTCATAAAACTTCGGTCTCGGTTAGGCCATCGCTAAGTATCCCGAACAGTTGCATAAATCTGTATTCATGCAACCGTCTCTCTTTCAGTGTTCTAAGATTACTGAACTTTCAGGATGGCGAACGAGTCGCCGAGGTCCGCGGCGGCTCCATAACAGGGCACCGCCATGTTGCGATTGGCTGCGCAGGTGCAGTGTCTCCTGAGTGCGTCAGCCATTGCCAGAAGATTGCGCTTGCGCAGTGTATGTACGCGAGCGGCGGCCATTACAAGTTAGATCCACAGGGGAACTACAAGCCCCATGATGCACAGGGGCTGTATGTCACGTAGGCGCGAACAGCCAATAGGGCTGCAAGGATTCCCTGCTTCAGAGAGATACATTTTGTGCGCTGAGATACGCCGGGCAGTCGGAGCTGGGACGTCACTAGGGTAGATTGTGTAGGTGCAGGTGTCTGTGGCACCTGCACTAGGCCAGAAACCCCCTGTTAGGCCCAAGCTGGGTCCCGACTCCCCTTTGATCTTGTGGGTGTGGCAGGGACAGGCCCAGTTGATAGGGACACTGCCCCTATTGCACAAGCGTGAGGGATTCAGCCAGGACTCGGCTGCGACCTGGCCCATGGTGATCTTTGACCAGATCACCCCTGTATTAGCCCAGAGACATTACGCACGGTGGCACCATCTACACGTGACCCACCCAACGTAGAGGCGGAGGCTTCGCGGGTACATCCCTGAATCCGTGAATCCCATCGTGCGGCATCAGCTCGGCAGGTACCTCACCTCATCACGTGCACCAACTCTACACCTTAGTAGGGCAGCACTATCTCACACTCTTGGGTGGGTGGCTTCTTGTGGACACTATGGTGGTTGGGTGTCCAAGGGCCCCTAGGTACTTTGGGTAGACTGCGTCTCAGGTGGAGGAGAACAGTATTGGAGGGTACGGCCGTGCATGCCGAGTTGGTGGGGCTGGTATCGTATATCTAGTCTATGTATATAGTAAACCATTTTCTTATACCAAGTGTGTATTTTCTTATATTGTCCTGTAACAGGGTTATTCCACATAGTAGAATCCCGTACAGGTGGAGGCCTACGAGCACCAATTCAGGTACACCCCAGGCTCCCAGAAGCGGAGGCTCAGGCCTCCTGTGAGCCACAGGTATCGCACCATACACACACACCGTAGCCCACATCTCCCAGGGGGTGGAGGAAAGTGCGCTCCATACGCAAGAAATGTTTTGTACATTTTTTAGAACTTTTTGAACTTCAAATTGTACTTATTCACTAAGGTTTGTGTGTGTGTGTGTGGAGGTGGGGGGGTTCTTGCAAACTCAAACAATTTACTTTTCTTTAAAAAAAAAAAAAAACATACCCCACAAACTTGGCTTTTGACACAACTCTTACTTGAATTTGACAGCTAGTTCTAAAATTGAATATAAAATTATGAACAAACTATGAAGTTTACAAAGTTCAGATTTTGAGATTATGTGAACCTGCCCATCTTTAATCTTTATTAATAAATTGGAGTTATTTTCACTCATTAAAAGTCACCATTAATCATTATCGCTGATACAGATTTAATTAAAAGGTTAGTTTACTAAAAAAAAAAAAAAATTATACTTTATTGTTGCGTATTGCTTGAATTGTGGAGAGTAAAAATTATGAAATAGCTGACGAACAATTGCAGGCTTACTCAGGATGAAACATCTTGAAGATAATGTGTAACTGTGCAGTGATCAACAACAAAATCGCTAACAAGGACGACTCCTCTATCCATACATTTACAGAGAGAGAAACCAATGACATTGGTGGTGATATCATTGAATACTATAGTTCAGGGGTAGCCAACCCATGGCCTGAGGGATACATATGGCCCTTCAGTGTTTCATGTCTGGCTAATAAAGAAAAAAGAAAAAAAAGGCTCCATCGCCCAGGCAGGTTGGCCATCCCTATTGGTTTACATTTCTCTATAGCAGGGGTCTCCAAACTCAGTCCTCAAGGGCCGCCAACAGGCCGGCTTTTATGGATTTCTTTGTTTCAGCACAGGTGGCTTAATCAGTGACTCAGTCTTTGACTGAGCCACTGATTGAGCCACCTGTGCTGAAACCGGGATATCCATTAACATCGGCCTGTTGGCGGCCCTTGAGGACTGAGTTTGGAGAACCCTGCTCTATAGTATTATGTATGAAAGTATCCAATATCAAAGAGGGAGTAATGGTAACACTGACAATTACATTGTTGGTGATACCATGACTTGTTGGTACTCTAAGACGTGTAATAATGCATTCTTCTACTGTTTGTTTGCATTAGACTCCCTTTGCAGAGGGTTGTGCTTACACATACTGTTTGAGTTTCTAATATATCCCTATGTTTTTGTTGTTAGCATCGTTGTACTCACTGTCAGTATCAGGCACAGAGGAGAGTGGAAGATAAAGAGAGTTAGGCCGTGATTACACCCAGGGCCGCCGAAAGGGGGGACAGCCGGTACAAGTGTCCCGGGCCCGGTGGCGAAGGGGGGCCCAGTGGCAAAGGGGCACCCTGTGGCTGGACAAAGCAGTTGCCACCGGGCCCTGGCTCTCTTCACAGGCAGGCCTCTTCCTATCTCTCTGTCAAACGCCGGGCCCTCTGACGTCAGTGCGCGATGGGCCTCTCTGACGTCGACACGCCGGAAGTAAGCGTGGCCTAGCTTCCGGGGCGCGGCACCATGAGTGGGAGGCCCGGTGCATGCTGAAGTCAGAGGGTCTTGCGTGGGAGAGAGAGAGGAAGAGGTCTACAAATGGGAAGAGCCAGGGCCCGGGGGCAACTTCTGTGTTTGGCCGCTGGACCCCCAGCAGTAACCGTGCCCCCTGGCAGTAACTGAGCCCCCCTTCCCGGCAGTCACACCCTCCCCGGCAGTCACTCCCCCCGTCAGTCGCTCCCCGACCCACCGGAAGCCACCTCCTCGGCACTCACCCTCTCTGGCAGTCAACCCCCCCCCAGCAGCACCCTCCTCAGTAGTCGGCCCCCCTCTCTGGCAGCCCCCTCCCCCCCAACAGCCCCCTACTCAGCAGTTGCCCCCCCCCTCGCAGTCACTCTCTCCAGCAGCAACCTCATTGGCAGTCACCCCCCCCCCCCCCCGGCAGCCGCCCCATGGCAGTCGTCCGCCCCTGCAGTCCCCCCCTCCTCGGCGGTCATCACCCTCCCTCGCCACCCTACCCCCACCGGAAGTCACGGCCTGACCAACGCCAAGTCTATTTTTTTTTTAATATGTATTGGGATTTTTTTAAATATGTACTGGGTTTTTTTTTTTTTTTTTAATATTTACTGGGTTTTTTTTTAAATATTTACTGGGGGGGGTAATATGTACTGGACGTTTTTTTTTAAATATGTACTGGGGTTTTTTTTAGGTGTATTTGTTTTTTTTTAAATATGAGCATTGGGGGACTTTTTTATACATTATGTATTTGTTTTTTTATATAGTACATATTGTGGTTTTACATAGTTTTTTTATACTAACACGGCTATTTCCATTTTTTTATATATGTACAGTATAGGGGCGTTATATGTATTGGGGATTTTTCTATGTATTTGGGGGGGTTGTATATATTTGGGGGGTGGGGGGACTGTATATATTTGGGGGTGGGGATTTTTTAGTATGTATTTGGGGGTGTACATATAACAAAATATAATGCCGCTCTCCACCAATAAGGGATAGTGTAGAAGATAGGGTGCATACAGGATATGAAGATACATATACAGAGGTGGTGGGGTACAGAGAGAGTAACCCCGCAAGAACCTATTTGCACTCGCTAATCTCAAAATAAATGGTTAGGAAAAATTTAATCCTTGGGTGGAGCCCAAACACCATTTAATAATACATGTAAAACTACATGTATTATTAAATGGTGTATGGGCTCCACCCAAGGATTAAATTTTTCCTAACCATTTATTTTGAGATTAGCGCGTGCAAATAGGTTCTTGCGGGGTTACTCTCTCTGTATTTGGGGGTGGGAAGTTTTTTGGTATATTTTGCGCAGGGAATTGTGTGAGGGGGGAGAGTGAGTCTGAGGAGGGGGATTGAGTGGGGTAATCGACGAAGGGTGGAGGAGAGTGAGAGGAGAGAGGGGGTGAGTGAGGAAAAGAGGGAGTAAGAGTGAGACGCAGGGGAGAGAAATACATGTGAGGCGGGTTGATTGAGTGAGTGGGGTAATTAATGGAGAGAGTGAGAGGTGAGACAGAGGAGAGAGAAATTCATGGGAAGAGGGAGGGAAATAGAGGAGGCTCGTGAGGTATGAAATGGGGCTCGGGAGGGGGGGCAAGCAGAACTGTAGTCCTGGACCACGGGAAATCTGTCTACGGCCTTGATTACACCCAAAATCGCCTGCTGCTACGCCTAGCGCGATGCTGAAAGTCCAAAAAACAAATACATCAAACCAGGCGACGGCCGTGTCATGCGATTTGAAAGGCCAATCACAGTGCATCCCTATAAAACCAATCATAGGCCCCAAATTCTCCCTACAGTAACGCTACAGATCCCTTTTGATTGTGCAAAAATCGCCTGGCAACATCGCTACAGTATGATGACATCACCGGATCGCACTGCAGCTCTGCAGTTTTGCAGTATTGTAGGTATAATCGAGGCCTAAACATGCACAGAGCAGTTGGGGCAGAAAAATCGGGGGCAGAGGTGAGAGAGGAAAGAACAACAAAATTAGCTCCTTTAGAGGCATATTACACCCAAGGGGATGGGGGAGCAAGGAGAAGAACAACGAATAGAGCAAAAAGTGAGAAGTGTACATAAAAATTGCATAATTAAAAAATAAGATTCAAGAGTGTGATAGAATTAGAGAAAGATAACTGGGAAGTGGGAAGTGGAAGAAGTGAAAGGGCAGAACAAAGAGTAAAAGAACACACAGCGACTTGCAGGTACTGTACAGAATTTACAGATTGTTACGCCGGTGCTGCCCGCAGACCAGATCCGTCCCTTATACTGAGGTGGGGACATATATGTGCACGCACCCGCAGCAAAAGGAGCGTGTCCGGAGTGTGGTGTTTTAGGCGTTGCCAGGCCAGGTGGTAATAGCTGTAGCAATACTTGCCGGTTCCGGTAAAGAAGAGCCGTAGTTGTTGCCGTTAACCAAAGTCAGGGAGAGGAGAGTTCCGGAAGGTCGATGTCCAAGCAGAGGTCGAGGGGCGTAAGAGGCAGCGAGGTCAGTTGAGAGCCGGGGTCCAGAGCCAGAGAGTGCAATCCGCCAAGCCGGGTCGTGACCTGAATAAACAAAAAGAGAAAGTGCCAGAATAGACATCCGCAGTGGAGACTTTGTCGAGCGATGTGAGAGAGGCAAGACAGGTACTATATATTGCGGCTGACCAATAGGGAACGGAGGCAGTCCTGGAGGAGCACAAGGAGCAGTCCTGGATTGGTTCCTACGATAGGCAGCCAGATGGGGAGCTTTAGGGTTAAGTGGCAGCCTGTGTGAGGATTGGGGGCGTGGTTTGACTGCTAGTGCAGTGAATAAATTAACCTTGCCAGGCGCGCGCTCTGTAAGGTTGGTGAGCGCGCACTCAGGACCAGAGGGGGCCGCCAGCACTCCGAGAGTCCACGGGGCAGCGCCGATCCGTTGGGAGTGTGGGGAGCGCCGCCGCACAGCGGAGGCAGGCTGGGAGCGGCGAGGGAACCGTCCTACGGCAGCGGGGGCACTTGGAGTTAAGGAGGGGTGGCGTCGTGAGCGCTGCGAGCCCCGCATCCTTACACAGATATAGACCCATATCTACAGGAGTGAAGGGGTCCAACAGTGATACTGTGCACCTGATGTTCAAGATGACTGCATACAGATCCTGCCACGAGTACTGCAGCATTTCAGCATCTCCAAATGCTCAATTCACTTCCGCCTTCACTTCCAACGGCGAATTACACACGGAAGTGCATTGAGCATTTGGAGACGCTAAAACGCTGCAGTACTCATGGCAGGAGCTGTATGCAGTTATCTTGAACATCAGGTGCACAGTATCACAGTCGGACCCCTCCACTCTTGTAGATGACACCCCTTACAGATTTCTCTCCAATGTTTGTGTTATTTTAGCATCCTGTAAGTGTAATTCCTAGGGACACTTTCTCTTTTTTTTAATAAATATTCCCATTTTTTATGCAGTTACGTGCTATGGAGCTTGCGCTTCTTTGTGTTTTGTTTTTTTCTCTCTCTCTCTCTCTCTCTCTCTCTCTCTCTCTCATAGAATTTGCAGAATGTGAAAACGTCTACATCATGCATGCAGTATTCAAGAAGAATACACACACATACTGTATATATATATTATATATATATATTATATATATATATATATATATATATATATATATATATATATATATATATATATATATATATATATATATATATATATATATACCATAATACTGAGTTAAGTTATGGTGAGTAAAAAAGTGACAAATACCCTCCACAGGAAAGCAAATATGCAAATACAGCTGTATGCTCATCTGCATGTCTTAGGCAGGTCTGCAACCCCACCTTTCCCCATTATCACCCAGCATACACCACTTCCACTGCAGCAAGGGATTCTGGGAAATGACATGCAAATGAGCACACAGTGTCACTTTTTGCCTCAAAAACCATTTTTAACATGGTTCCCTATAGGCTGCAGTGGAAGTGCTGTATGCTGGGTGATAATGGGGAAAGGCGGGGTTGCAGACCTGCCTAAGACATGCAGATGAGCATACAGCTGTATTTGCATATTTGCTTTCCTGTGGAGGGTTTTTGTCACTTTTTTTACTCACCATAACTTAACTCAGTATTATGGTATAGCCTATCCCATAGCCTCTTATGCATATCCAGTTAAAATCAACCCCACACTGATGAGACCCACCAAGGTCGAAACAGCTGTCTGTGGGTGCCTTGGCCCTTTGGCTTAGATCAAGACGATATGAATGCTCCTCTCGGCCTGCACAGCTATGACCAAATGCAGTACCATCCTATTTGGGGCTTCAGTAGGAAAGGTCTGTGGCAAGCATTTGGCCCTCTAGCTCGTTGAGAGGTGGTGTCCAGACCCCGGACCACAGAACCCCTGAGCCTTCGGGCTAAGGGGGGATGGCATTCAAACAACCAGCCCTTCGGGGCTGGGGTGCACCCGCACAACCCTCGAAAGAGGGGAGATGATGCGAACTCCCTTGCGGGCCTCGGGCCAGAGGGAGGAAGAGACGGATGTCCTGAATCCTAACGGAGGAAGGCATCAATGTCCCTGGAGACCTAGGCTTTCGGGCTGAAACCTTCAGGGAAACTGTGCACTGCGGGCGGGTTTGACTTCGGTTGGACAGTCCAAGGGCAAGCTCCCTATCCACTGAAGTGGACTGGGACCCGATGAGCGAGAGGGGCAACCCTCTCGGGAGGAAGAAAAAAAAAAAAAGCTGTCTGTGGGTGGTTTTCTGGGTATGCACCTTAACTCTGGCTGTGATCAAAGCTGTGACCATGCAGCAAGCTTAAGCCTATAGGGAACCATGTTAAAAATGGTTTTTGAGGCAAAAAGTGACACTGTGTGCTCATTTGCATGTCATTTCCCAGAATCCCTTGCTGCAGTGGAAGTGCTGTATGCTGGGTGATAATGGGGAAAGGCGGGGTTGCAGATCTGCCTAAGACATGCAGATGAGCATACAGCTGTATTTCCATATTTGCTTTCCTGTGGAGGGTTTTTGTCACTTTTTTTACTCACCATAACTTAACTCAGTATTATGGTATAGCCTATCCCATAGCCTCTTATGCATATCCAGTTAAAATCAACCCCACACTGATGAGACCCACCAAGGTCGAAACAGCTGTCTGTGGGTGCCTTGGCCCTTTGGCTTAGATCAAGACGATATGAATGCTCCTCTCGGCCTGCACAGCTATGACCAAATGCAGTACCATCCTATCTGGGGCTTCAGTAGGAAAGGTCTGTGGCAAGCATTTGGCCCTCTAGCTCGTTGAGAGGTGGTGTCCAGACCCCGGACCACAGAACTCCTGAGCCTTCGGGCTAAGGGGGGATGGCATTCGAACAACCAGCCCTTCGGGGCTGGGGTGCACCCGCACAACCCTCGAAAGAGGGGAGATGATGCGAACTCCCTTGCGGGCCTCGGGCCAGAGGGAGGAAGAGACGGATGTCCTGAATCCTAACGGAGGAAGGCATCAATGTCCCTGGAGACCTAGGCTTTCGGGCTGAAACCTTCAGGGAAACTGTGCACTGAGGGCGGGTTTGACTTCGGTTGGACAGTCCTAGGGCAAGCTCCCTATCCACTGAAGTGGACTGGGACCCGATGAGCGAGAGGGGCAACCCTCTCGGGAGGAAGAAAAAAAAAAAAAGCTGTCTGTGGGTGGTTTTCTGGGTATGCACCTTAACCCTGGCTGTGATCAAAGCTGTGACCATGCAGCAAGCTTAAGCCTATAGGGAACCATGTTAAAAATGGTTTTTGAGGCAAAATGTGACACTGTGTGCTCATTTGCATGTCATTTCCCAGAATCCCTTGCTGCAGTGGAAGTGCTGTATGCTGGGTGATAATGGGGAAAGGCGGGGTTGCAGACCTGCCTAAGACATGCAGATGAGCATACAGCTGTATTTCCATATTTGCTTTCCTGTGGAGGGTTTTTGTCACTTTTTTTACTCACCATAACTTAACTCAGTATTATGGTATAGCCTATCCCATAGCCTCTTATGCATATCCAGTTAAAATCAACCCCACACTGATGAGACCCATCAAGGTCGAAACAGCTGTCTGTGGGTGGTTTTCTGGGTATGCACCTTAACCCTGGCTGTGCTCAAAGCTGTGACCATGCAGCAAGCTTAAGCCTATAGGGAACCATGTTAAAATGGTTTTTGAGGCAAAAAGTGACAGTGTGTGCTCATTTGCATGTCATTTCCCAGAATCCCTTGCTGCAGTGGAAGTGCTGTATGCTGGGTGATAATGGGGAAAGGCGGGGTTGCAGACCTGCCTAAGACATGCAGATGAGCATACAGCTGTATTTGTATATATATATATATATATATATATATATATATATATATATATATATATATATATATATTAAGGAGAAGGCAGTTGGCACACTACTAACCAGGCAAAAACAGATGCTTATCCCATATGAATAGAACAAAAAATATTACCAGATTGGGGTCCAGCAAAAAGAGACAGCACACTGCATGTAGTCTTCAGACAAATAACTGTATTGAATCACAGGGCACTGCAACCAACGTTTCGGTCACCCAGAGGGACCTTCATCAGGGTTGTGCTGTCTCTTTTTGCTGGACCCCAATCTGTACAAAAGAGAAAGAGGAGGGGGAGGGGGGGGCTCTTGTGATGCTAGCCAGGAGCAGACTATGTCTTGATATAATTCATCAACATCTTCATTGCAAAAGACAGTTTATGAGACTCAGGAATCCAAATGTCCAATATGATAAAGCACACTCCCATACACATGCCACTAGCCTATATAGGTATATCTTGTGTGGTAATCTGGGTATTGTGCAGGACTGATCACATGAATGAAGTAAGGTAAGTTACTCACTGCTGACCTTGGGGGATTTCCTGGTCCTGTCGGCGTGCTCCTACCCAGGAGTATCTGCAGAAAGTAATGGAAGAAACGGCGGTGCATCTGCTGCTGCTGAAGATAATTAGTAACCCACGTGAAACGCGTCAGAGTGACCTTTTTGGCTGTTTTTAATGTGCCTACAATAAATTTTTGCACCTAGATCTTTGCAGTTTGCAGTTTTTGGGTTACTATTTATCTTCAGCAGCAGCAGATGCACCGCAGTTTCTTCCATTACTTTCTGGAACCCAATCTGGTAATATTTTTTTTGTTGTATTTATCTATATATATATATGTATATATATACACACACACACACACACACACAAACACACACACACACACACACCGTAGATCTGGGCTAGTGATATTATGAAAAACTTGTGAATATGGACAAAGATGTGAAGGAAAAAATTGACCAGATCTCCTCTCGTTTCTTCAAATGTCAAGTATAGGCGTCCCCAGTTTAAGGACACTCACTTTAAGTACACTCGCGAGTAAGTACATCTCGCTCAATAGGCAAACGGCAGCTCACGCATGCGCCAGTCAGCACGTCCTGAACAGCAATACCGGCTCCCTACCTGTACCGAAGGTGTGCGCAAGCGGGGAGACTATAGAACCTGTTAGAAATGCCTTATTTACATCAGTTATGCCTGTATATGACGATTGCCGTACAGAACATGCATCAATAAGTGGGAAAAAGGTAGTGCTTCACTTTAAGTACATTTTCGCTTTACATACATGCTCCGGTCCCATTGCGTATGTTAATGTGGGGTATGCCTGTATATACAGTATATAGTTTTAAATATACATGTGCACATTTCATATCCTTTTTTAAGTTTTAGTAAAATGTTTTTAATTCAGTTAATGCCGTGGCTGGGTTACACCTCGGGGCTGAAAGCCCTTCTGCTGGGTCTGTTCTTCGGAATTTATTTATCATACAATGTTATTGTCCTCCCACATTGTACTGTGCTGCGGATTATGTTGGCACCATACAATTAGAAGATAATAATAATTAATCCAAGCAGCACTGTCTGAACGGTTGTCATGCATTCCCTCATATTTGCTTTCTTGCCCTTCAGAAACAGCTTTTCTTCACTACATCTTCAAAATTATTAAGCATATGTTAAATCGTGAAACAGACATTTGAGATGCTAAAAAATGGGTTACTTTGGTGAGCACATTCACTTAATTGCAGCTTCATGGGACTGGTGCTCTTATAATAATACACTTCTACTTCAAACAGTCTTGTATGCAGTGCCACCTAGCTATCAGTGTAGGACAAGCATCACCTGCAATTAACAGAATATCATTTTTTTAAGACGATTTATTATTTATTTTGTTGCAGACCAGATCCACAACATAATGTTCTAAACTAAGCATTATTTGTCTTACAGTATAAGTAAAATCATTTGTAGTTAGCATCATGTACAGTATGCCATTGTTTTTATTTACTTAATATTTATACATTTTTATGTTCCTTTTCAATATTTTCCTTGATACTTTTGCAATTAAGCATCTAACGAATAACTGCTGTATAGAACTTAATATAAATATAAATATTAAAAGCCGGAGTCTTAGCTCCCTCCCAAATGTGTTTCAAACGTTGGTGTTATCTGGGTCGTTATCCGGCTTTAAGATTAACCAGTCAAAATCACTGGCTCTAAATATTAACCTCCGAGAGAACCTGGTTAAGCTCTTTAAGATTAATTTAGATTTTTCTTGGCAGAAGGAGTCTCTCCCCTATATGGCAGTTAATTTCACAAAATGGTTTTATTCCTCTCCGTCGATGCACGCCAGAAACAAGCTGGGCTCAGAGCTCAAGCATGAGAGGGAGGCCCGGCGCGCGCCAGCATCACAAGCTCGGCGTGTGTTTTTTTGTGGGGGAGTGTTTTTTTTATGTATTGGGGTGGGTGTTCTTTTATATGTATTTGGAGGCTTGGGGGGTTCTTTTATGTGTATTTGAGGGGAGTGGGGGGTTATTTTTATGTATTGTGGGGTGGGTGTTCTTTTATATGTATTTGGGGATGTGAGTTATTTTATATGTATTTGGGGGGTGGGGTTTCTTTTATATGTATTTGGGGGGTGGGAGTTCTTTTATATGTATTTGGGGGGTGTGGGGTGTTCTTTTATATGTATTTGGGGGGATTGGGCAGTTCTTTTATATGTATTGGGGATGGGTGTTCTTTTATATGTATTTGAGGGGAGTGGAGGGTTCTTTTATATGTATAGGGGGGTGAGATGGAGGAGAGAGAAATTCATGCTGGGGGAAGGGATTGAGAGAGAGTTTGGTAATTGATGGGGGGGAATTAGAGGAGAGAAGGGGTGAGTGAGGAATAGAGAGAGTGAGACAGAGGGGAGAGAAATACACGAGAAGAGGGGAGAAAATAGAGGGGACTCGTGAGGTGTGAAATGGGGGGAGCTTGCCGACATGGTGGGAGGGGGAGGGGGGGCAGTCGTAACCTTAGCCCCGGGTAGTCTGTCTACGGCCCTGGCCATGAGCACCCCTGCGAGAACTAACTCACTCATGTGGCTGGGTAGGGCTGATAGACTAGGATCCTCAATGCTGCCTCTCACTATAAAACACTCTATGGGACAGTCGAAAACTGTACCAATTAACCACTGAGAACTTGGGAATGATCCCCCCACCCCTGTTCCATAACCTGAAATTTGCCCCAGAAAGAGGGCACTTACTGTATTTCCAAGTATGGGAGAAAATGGACATCAGGAGGGTGAAAGATATGCTCTCGGGGTCTCGGATCCTGGGGTTCCCATAACTGAGGGAAAAGAAAAACAAACCTCAGAGAGAGAGATTTTCCCATTTCTGCAAATCCAGCACTTTTTATTTATTTATTTATAAAATATTTTACCAGGAAGTAATACATTGAGAGTTACCTCTAATTTTCAAGTATGTCCTGGGCACAGAGTTAAGACAAATAATACATGGTTACAAATACAGTTACATAAATTAATGCTCGGAGCAGGGACTCCTCTTCCTTAATGTCTAAAGCACTTATTCCCATGATCTGTTATTTATATTATCTGTTATTTATTGGATTACCACATGTATTACTGCTGTGAAGCGCTATGTACATTAATGGCGCTATATAAATAAAGACATACAATACAATACAATAAATGAACAGGGTATACATTATATACAAGACATTGCATGCACAGTTAAAGAAAATATATATTATGGGCGTATGAAACAGTTACAGACCAGATTAAAATGTGATACAGCCTTAGATTTGAAAGAACTTAAACTGGTGGTGGATGTGAGAGTCTCTGGTAGGTTGTTCCAGTTTTGGGGTGCACGGTAAGAGAAGGAGGAACGGCTGAATACTTTGTTGAGCCTTGGGACCATGAACAGTCTTTTGGAGTCTGATCTCAGATGATAAGTGCTGCATGTGCTAGGGGTGAGGAGCTTGTTCAGATATTTGGGTAGCTTGCCCATAAAGAATTTAAAGGCAAGACAGGAAAGGTGAACTTTGCGCCTAGACTCTAGTGATGACCAATCTAGTTCTTTGAGCATTATGCAGTGATGTGTGTTGTAGTTGCATTGGAGAACAAAACGACAAATTGAATTGTAGAGGGTGTCAAGTTTGCTAAGGTGGGTTTGAGGTGCCGAGCCATATACTATGTCTCCATAGTCAATAATTGGCATTAGCAACTGCTGTGCGATACGCTTTCTGACCAGGAGACTTAGGGAGGATTTGTTCCTGTAAAGTACCGCTAGTTTGGCATAGGTCTTGGTTGTCAGGGTATCAATGTGCATCCCGAATGTTAAGTGGGATTCAAACCATATGCCCAGGTATTTAAAACTAGTGACAGTTGGTTCTAATCTGGAGCTCAGTCGCTGGAAGCTTTAAAAATGTAGTCTTGGTCCCAAATACCATTGTTACAGTCTTGTCAGTGTTTAAAAACACACAAATACTGTCTGGTGTCGTGTTCAATAGTAATTAGTAAATCAGGGTAATCAGCCCTTTCTCAAGGTATCTGAACTCGTATATGTCCTCAAAATATGTAATAGTGGCCATAGAGGAAGCTGTATGTATTGTCATAACAAAGCAGATGACACAATCCTATATGCACACAGCCATAGCCTCTCTGACCTTCAACACATACTTCAGTCTGACATTGTGAGACTCGAAAACTGGATTTCCCAAAACAAACTGTTTTTAAACACTGCTAAAACATTGTGTTTAAACCGCTCATCCTTGTATAGAATATTTATTTATAAGAAATATATTATAATAATAAGGTGCATGAGGATAGTTGAAGAGCACACAAAAATTATCCAAGGGGATAAAAAAGATTCCTCTTATTACACTCTATATTACATATTTTTTTACATACAGATATAGGACCAAATTGTCCTAGCAAAACAAATGTGCTATTGTGCCAAAAAAACAGATGCGAGCGCGGCGAGTGCAGAAAAACGAATTTTAGCGTTTTGGCTTTTTAAAACATGAAATTGACACAGTAGCACAGTAGCAAAGAACTGTATACATTACAATTCATCCTTTTTTTTGCAAAAGAAGAAACAGAATCCATGAAATTCAAACAAAACATTCGCGATAAGAGAGGGTGCCTGGGGCGATTGGCCACGTTCATGCTGTGTGGGGAACAGCAGAGAACTCAAAATCGGCGCCGTGATGTGTTCGAATAACGGCCACTGCATCAGTATCTAAAGGATAAAACTCCCATGTTTACGCAGATATGGGAATCCTGGCTGAGAGGAGAGGAGAAGGGAGAGGGGAGGGTGGGCTATGACTGAAAACAGAGAAGGGGAGCGTTATCAAGGAGCAACAAGACCCAAGACAGAAGAGCTGACAGGGGTAAGATTATCATTATTACCCCTGAGCCCCGACTATCATAGTGGTCCCCTCATGCTCCGTTTGCTCCCCTCTCAGCTACCCACATCACCAAGTGCTGGATTTACACAGTGGGATGCCTGAGCGCATGACAGCTACATACCTATGACTTAAAACAGGTAATGTTATAAGAAGCCTCCTACAAATATGGAATGATCATGGGTCAGCTCTGTTTGGGATGGTGATCTGAACCGAGGGAGAGAAAGGTCATGAAGCTTCCCCCCCCCTTCTTTTTCTGTCTTTTCCTACATCATATATATATTTCAGTGTGTAATTATTCTGTTTTATTTTCTTTTTGTTTGTGTTACTGTTACTGTACATGCCATCAATGCTATGGTTTTGACTGAAGCGTGTCTTGTCCTCCAAAATGTTGATTCCTTTTCCACTTTTTATTTTCTGTACCCCAAAATAATTAACAAACAGTTGGGAGGGAAAAGCAGGACCCCCTCTCTCTTTTTGCTGTGCGCCTTTCTCTATATGGATATTTACTTGGAAAAAGCAGGAGCCTGATGAAAACACAATAAGTAAGACTGACTATGACTGGAAATAAAAAGTGTTCTCCCAAGGGGAAGGTAATGGTGGTGTGACATTGGCTTCCTAGACATCCCTTACACATCCACTCCATCACTTACTCTTACATGGGGGCCTCAATGACTATTTATCAAATAGTATTCACATTTACCCGGATACAGCAACAAATGTGTTTTCATGATGCAATATTGGCTTTGGAAAACAAATAAATAATAATTATAATTATAGATACATTTGCAGACCTTAGAGCGCTGGTCTAGGAGGCCTTCCTCCGTCTTGTCTGACTATGACTGGATCCGGCACCTTAAATGTATTTTCAAAGATTATTATTGGAAGAAAAAATTCTACTTCAAAAGGCAATAGAATAACTACAGTGTGGAGAAAGACCGCTCTATTAGTTAATACTGTTGGTTGTAGCTACAGAAAGACAAAACAGAAAATGAGCATCTCAGGTAATCAAACTTAAGTTCTGTTTTCTCTAGAATAAAGAAACTGTGGAATGTGTACACATGTAGAAATACACTGTGCATTTTCAGTGGGGTTGTTATTTTCCTCCCTTTTTCAACCTGATTGATCTTCATTGTTGGTCAGCGGTGCTCAGCTTCAGTCTTCAAGACCCCTCCCCCAACAGGTCAGGTTTTCAGGATATCCCAGCGTTGGCACAGGTGGCTCAATCAGAGGCTCAGTCAAAGAATGAGCTTCTGATTGAGCCACCTATGCTGAAGCAGGGACTGATTGAGCCACCTGTTCTGAAGATGGGATATACTGACAACCTGACTGTTGGAGGGGGCTTGAGAACTGGAGTTGAGTACCACTGCTGTAGGTAAATGTAATTGTTGTTATTGTGGTAAGGAGATGTAACACCGTCATTAGTGTGTAGTGTTAATATATTAACAATTATGTGCAATGGGCAATGTGGCTATAGGTAAAAACCAACATGTTGTTTGTGTATCTGGTATCTGTATACATCTGTATACCTAAGGAATACTCTCTGCAATTAGTGCTGTATACTGAAATTCAGATATTTGTATCCATGATTGAAAAAAAGTAGAGGTCTCTACTTTGGTGGATGTGCCAACATTTTCAGAGAGAGAATGTGCCAACATCAGAATAAAGGTGAAGGGGAGAACTGTTTTGTATTCAATAGCAAAGGATTCACACATCTCTAGACTACAGTAAGTATCAAATTAAAAGGTTGTAGTGTCCTGAGACCCATCACTAATACATTTGGCATCCGTTTCTTCTGCAACAGCATAAACCTTTCTACTATTGTATCTCAGTCGTAAGGAGAAGTGCAATATACAAGTTTGACATGAATCTACTGTAGCTTGCTGATCACAATAGTGGATTTAGGACCAAATGGATGCATAGCCATGACATGTTTTTCTGCCAAACAACCAAAAGCATCCTCTTTTCAAGATTGTAAATCTTAAACAGATGTAGCAGATGTTACTGCTCCCGTTAATGTGATGCGTTGTGTGCGGTATTTATCAGGAGCACTTTTGAAGACAATGGTAAAGGAGATAACACATTATTTCGAGTTAACGAGTGAAATAACTTCTGTTTCATCTGTAGCCAAACCCTCCATAGGACGACCATATCTGAAATAAAAGTAACTATCAAAGAATTGTCCATCCTCACAAGAAGAGTCTCGCTGTTGGTGTTTGGAGAGGTTTAGAGGCAATTGGTGCCCAGAATCTCAATAAAGTCTTTACTGTATATTGCAGAATGATTAGTTTTTATGGACAAAGGGATATAGCACAGTGGTATTTTACCTTTCAAGTGGAGAAGCTAACAGTTTAAGAGTAGTGTCTAGTCATGTATAGTACTGTAAATTGAAATATTGAAAAATAGGAAATTAACAGTAACACAACAGCCATTTCTACAATCACCACAAAACAGAACACATGTCCGGCATGATGCTCTATAATATTAAAAGCAACAAACACCTTATAAAAAACCCTTAACAGTTTATATTACCAAAATACTACTTTTTTTTTTAAATTGTCATTTATCAAGATTAAATCATCTACTAGCAAAGTCTTACAGTAAGAAAACTATTTGGAAGCCAAATACTCTGCAAATATCAGGTTAAAAAATGAGATGTGTTTAATTCTATAATTATCACCACATTTTGGCGAACTTGAAAACTAGTTGGGAGAGGTTCCCATGGTTCGACTTGAGATGTGTGAGTCATTAACTGGTGAATAAAGACAGGCAAATTGGGCATTTCATATTTAGTGATTGATCACAAGTTTTGGCAAAATTATTCTGAACATCCTATCATGATCATTCAGTCTGGGTGCTGTGGTGACTTCCACTATAAAATCTGTAAAAACATCAGTCATACCCAAATATATATAAAAAAAACATCAACAAAACTCACCATAAAATCCCCTCTTTGCCATGAAATGACCTACCGCTCATAAACAAAAGTCTGGGATTTTATTTGTAAATATGAAATGGTAAAACATAAAATGATAGAATAATAGAGCCAGGACCTTTCTATGCCTTTCTATTTTTGCCAAACAAGAGTATCCATTGTATAGAAGTAAGATAGCAAAGTTATATTAAACCTGTCAATCCCTTCAGTGCTCTGGAATTGTGCACCCTGCAATACTTGGGACGAGCCATGTAACCAGCTCCAGGCTCCCCATGCACTATCTACACCACTACCTCACGGGGCTTATGATCAGCCCTGTGCCCCTAGATGTGACAGCTCAGGTACAGTTGCCCTATGATTCTCTCTTTCCCATGATGCCCCCTTATTCCAATCCGCATGTATACAGTATGTGCGTATATATACTGAATATAAGAAATTGGGTATATGAAGTAGCTGGATTCCCACCCCCCTTTGGTCCCTTGCCCCTTACCTCCATTGCAGCTGCGGGATTGAAGGGGGAGATATCGCTGGCTGCCGGGGCGCGCGCGCGTGCTAGCAAGTAGGGACCCCATCGGCAGGCTGAGGAAGTTGGGAGGCAGGAGGTCTGGCAACCTGGTCGCCGGCACTCCGTGGTGGCACCTAGCACAGGGCGCCGCCATCTTGTGACTGTTTGCACATGCAAACTGCCCCACTAGGCATCAGCAGACATTACAGAGCATCGCGCACGCGCATACAGCAACAGCAGCGGTGGCCATGTTGGATAATGCTCCACAGGGGAACTACATTCCCCAGAATGCCCCAGAAAACTGAAGTCACATAGCAAGGTTCCGTCAATAGGGTTGCTAGATTTTCTTGCAACAGTTTTGCTACATTTGGCACACTGATTGCACAGGCAGCAGTTGGAGCCAGGGTATAGTTTGGGTGTCAGTGGCACCCAGATTAGGCCAGATAACCCCTTTAGGTCCCAGATAGGCCCCACTCACCCTCAGCTTGTGGTTGCTATAGAGAAAGCCCATAGTCAGGGATCTTTCCCCAATAGCTGCCAGTAGTGAGACTAGCATCAGCACAGATGCCACGCAGGGATTTGCGGCCCCGTGGTCTGGGGCCAGACCACCTACGTCCAGAGACTCTGTATGGTGATACCATCTGACGGGAATTCACCCAACGCAGAGGCGGACGCCATTGCGAACGACGTCGCTGGATCAGTGGATCCTCATTGCTAAGTCGGCCACACTGAGTACTGGAGTACTCGGTAGGTACCTCAACAAAGTGCACCAACAGCTCATGGGGTAGCGCTTCTCCTTACACTTCTGGGTGGGCTTGGACATTGGGAAAGGGACATCAGGGTATTGGTGCCTAGTTTTCCAATTGGGAGGAGCGCTTTCATGCTCACGTGGATATGAAAAAAAGAAACAATATAATAGTGCAGATGGTAATAAAAAATGTATATGTATAATCCAAAAGAGTCTCTGCAGTAGTGGTACTCACAAATGGAAGGATAAGATAAACATATCAGAGACCCATCTCTCTCTGATAAGAGCCCTTTTCATAGATGCCCTCTTAGGATATGTAAGTCTGAAAGCTTGTGATGTATGTAGAACGTATGGATACTCAATGTATCTCCCGAGGAATATAGAGAGAGAAGAGAGAGAACGCACAATAGTATGGTACGGTCTAAAATTGTATTGCACAACAGTAATGGTAAGTATATCGCAGTGAGAGAGAAATCCTTAATAGGGAATTCACAAAACTGGAAGCTTTGTTGTTAAAGACACGAGAAAATGGCTAGACACACTTTTTTTAGAACAATATGTAGCCAATAAACTCAACCCCCGAGGTTTAAGATTTAAAAAAAAAGTATTTTGATTTAGATGATGTGGTATTCATGAGTTCATGGGAAAATATTCTTGATCGTGCATCACAAGAACTCATGAGGCTCATTATTTCACATCAAAATAAATTGGTCATTCTAGATAAGGAAGTAAATAATATCAAGGACACAATAGAACCTTTAATGAATCATCCTGTGTTCAAGGAAAATTATATAATATTACAAAAAAGGTTAGAAAACCTTGAGAAAAATCTAGTTACTAATAAACAGATTAAATACAAAAGGGATGAGGATGATTATGCCAAAGGTACTAAATACAATTGGAATACCAAAAGAAATCCTGATAGGGCATATCATCCAAAACAAAATAAGATGGAAAGTTCTAAGAGAGAGAACACTAATTTGAATAGAGATGGGAATGTTATAGCAAGCACTTCAGAGGCACAACCTGGAGTACATTCACATTCTAATACAAAATATCAGAAACCCCTTCATAAAAGAGAAGATATTTCTCGCTATAGAGAGAAAGAACTAAGGAGTTCCAAAGACAATAAATTAAAGAAAGACACCATTCCAGAACCAGTTCAGGCTAATTTTTTAGGAATAGGGAGGTCCACAGATTTGTGGGCAACACGGAATCGCTTCTCCCCATTAGAGGTGGAGGGATCTCCGGTAGAAGCAAAAAAGAGAAGAATAGAGGAAAAAGAGGAGGAGAAAGAGGAAGACGACGAAACTTATTAAATCAGTCTATATCGAGTAAATCTAAGAATATTTTTAATTTAAGTAAAGTTACCCTAACGGAATTCCAACAGAATGTCATCTCTAAGGGTCTTACATTTGCACCCACTGTTGGTCCCAACAATTTTAAACTTTTTATTGATGCCAATCTATTTTTAAGAAAACTTACCGTAGAAAGACACTTTTTAAATCAAACATCATTAAAAAGAGAAGTCTGTAATACAAATGAACAATTACTTTTGAATAGAACCAATGGAAATTTTAATTTTTTTAAACATACTACATTAAAACCAAGATCCACTTTTTATCCTAGCCATGAGAAAGGTAATTTTTTAGAAGTATTCTACCAGATGGTTATTAATGATTTTAATTCTCTTACACAACAGCCTACAAAATGTAAACATAATCTTACAAAAAAAGAAAGGGAAGCTTTAGAAGATCTTACTGCCAATGAAAATATTGTTATTAACAAGCAGATAATGGTGGGGGAGTTGTAGTTATGGATCGCATTAATTATGAGGGAGAAGCGAATAGAATTTTGGGAGATACAGCCACTTATATAATATTAAAAGATAATCCAACTAAACGGTTCTCCATAGATTTGAAAACTTTATTGTTGAAAGGAAAAGAGCAGGGGATTCTGAATGAAGGGGAATTTAATTATCTCTGGAGAGAAAATGCCAAACTCCCTCTCTTTTACATTCTCCCCAAAATCCATAAGGATCCTATAAACCCCCCAGGCAGACCTATTATTTCAGGTATAGAGTCATTGACGAGTAATTTATCCCATTACATTGATTGTTATTTACAGAAATATGTCAGTTCATTAAAATCCTATATTAAGGACCCTACAGATGTGATCAATATTTTAGATAATATAGAATGGTGTGAAGATTTTATTTTGGTTACAGCGGATGTTACATCCCTCTACACTTCAATTATACATAGTGATGGGTTGGAAGCTATTGATAGAATATTAAGACAAGATAGTGAAATGAAAGAAGAACAGATCATTTTTCTACTTGAGTCTATAACATTCATTTTAGAAAATAATTACTTCTGGTTTAATGACAGATATTATCTACAACAGCAAGGAACCGCAATGGGGACTAGGTTCGTACCAAGTTAAGCTAACCTCTTTATGGGGGTCCGGGAGGAAGACCATATTTGGTCCAACCAGAGATTTGGTGCGAACCTAGTCTCCTGGAAGCGGTTCATAGATGATATTCTGTTCATATGGAAAGGCAGTATAGATGAACCTGAGGCTTTTTTTACATATATGGGAGATAATACTTTTAATTTAAAATTTACTACAAAATGGAGCAAGGAAGAACTAGAGTTCCTGGATTTATTGATTTATGTTGAAAATAATGTAGTAAAAACTAAGACCTTCTTTAAGAAGGTTGATAGCAACAATTTTATAATGGAAAGCAGCTGCCACAATCCGGAATGGATTCGAAATATACCATATGGACAGTTAAGACGATTAAAACGAAATTGCACAGATGAACATGTATACCGAGAACAATCAGAAGTCCTTTTAAATAAATTTAAAGAAAGGAAGTATAACCCGATCCCCATTGAGAAAGCTGTTAAGAGAGCTGATGATGTAGACCGAAAAGACATATTGAGTATAAAGGATAGAAATGGGAGAAAAAACATTAATTTTAATATGGCCTTCCTCACACAATATAACAGAGAAGCATCACAAATTAAAAATATAATAGGAAAATACTGGCATATTTTGCAAAATGACATAGTTTTAAAAGAACATCTACCTAATAAACCTGTTGTCATTTTTAGGAAAGCGCCCAATCTCAAAAGTAGGCTGGCGCAAACCACGTTTTTTAAGAAGAAAAAATCTGAAGATACTACCACATGGCTGGATAAACCAAAAGGTTTCTTTGGTTGTTATACATGCAAAGCATGTATACAAAAAGATAAAGAAAAATTTAATTTTAAATCGAATACAGCTGGTGAAAAATTTAAAATAGAGGGGTATATTAATTGTAAGACAGAATTTGTTATCTATGTTTTGGAGTGCCCTTGTGGTCTCCAATACATAGGACGTAACTCGAAGCCTCTCAAAGTACGGATTTTAGAGCATCTTTTAAACATTAGAAAAGGTATTTTAACGCACAATGTCTCAAAGCATTTTAGTATATGTCATCATTCAGATCCTAAGTCTTTAACCTTTAAAGGTATAGAACATGTCCCGGTACATTGGAGGGGGGGCAATAGACTGAATAATTTAGCTAAAAGGGAGACTTTTTGGATCCACAAAATGCAGACCCTCACTCCAAAAGGTCTTAATGTTGATATAGACATTGGTGCTTTTTTAATATAGTTATGTATTTATTAATGTATTTATGCATATATCTAATTATGTCTATCTTCCTCATCTCCTTAGACATCTACCTCCTTTTTGCTTCATTTTGCGTCGTTATTTATTTATTTATTTATATTGAATAGAATTTATATATTAACGTTATTATCAACAAATTGTATTTTAGATTAGGGCATTTAGATTGTTTTTGTACTAGTACATATAGCTTGTGTCTGCTTATTTCTGTAAAGTGTATCAATATGATTCTTTGTATAACATCTCCTCTTCGATTGCCATATATACTGTATAATGATTGTTAATTGTCATATCAGGCCCCTGATTGGTCATTTGTATTTATACTTGGACTATATATAAGGGAGGCATATGGGGTTCAGTATTCCGATTCCTGAAGAAGCCATAGCGAAACGCGTTGAATCGATTGAGTGCTGGAGGTGACAGAGCTGGGGAGAATACCGGAGAGAGGAGCTGGCAAACCACGGAGACTGATACGCAGGACAGCCTCTTCCGCCCTTACCTGAGACGTCACAGGATGTGACGCGGGCACACGTGACGCACGTGGAAGTACTCCGTCGTTTGGAGATACCGGCACCACCCGTCCCATTTCAGCTGTTCTCTCCAATGAATATACCATTTGTGTAAAATGTGAGTGCGATATACTTACCATTACTGTTGTGCAATACAATTTTAGACCGTACCATACTATTGTGCGTTCTCTCTCTTCTGTCTCTATATTCCTTGGGAGATACATTGAGTATCCATACGTTCTACATACATCACAAGCTTCCAGACTTACATATCCTAAGAGGGCATCTATCAAAAGGGCTCTTTATCAGAGAGAGATGGGTCTCTGATATGTTTATCTTATCCTTCCATTTGTGAGTACCACTACTGCAGAGACTCTTTTGGATTATACATATACATTTTTTTATTACCATCTGCACTATTATATTGTTTCTTTTTTTCATATCCACGTGAGCATCAAAGCGCTCCTCCCAATTGGAAAATTACGCAAGATCGACTTGGACCTGGACAGTCCTTGTAAAGGGTGTAGAGCTGCTTTATTCTATTAAGTATATTTCACATTATATTACACATTTCACGTTTTTTGTTGGTGAAGGTCACTTATCACATTGTGATACTATTTTACACTGTATATTTCTCACTTATATAGCATATATTATTCCACTTTAATATTGTAGTTTAGAAGCGCCCGGTTTTCACTTTGTGTGTTTCTGTATTGTTGCCTAGCACAGGTGGTACTGGGCTGGGTGTGCATTATACATTGTGGTACGGGTTATTAAATTATATGTGTGTGTTCAGTAAAGGTTGTTATTATATACCGTGTGTGTTTACTATTGGTTCCTGTGAGGGGCTCCTCCCACTACGCACTACTAACTGTTTCATACGCTCATAATATATATTTTATTTAACTGTGCATGCAATGTCTTGTATATAATGTATACCTTGTTCATTTATGTAACTGTATTTGTAACCATGTATTATTTTGTTTTACTCTGTGCCCAGGACATACTTGAAAACGAGAGGTAACTCTCAATGTATTACTTCCTGGTAAAATATTTTATAAATAAATAAATAATCCCTCGCAGGTGGAGGTGCTGCACCGAGGCGATCAATATACCTCCCCAGGCTCCCAGTGGCAGAGACTTAGATCTTCTGTGAGCCAGCAGGTAACGGCAGTACCAGTAGTCTCTTTAGTCAGGGGGAAAGAGGGCTACAATTACTAATGCATTGTATGTATTTATTGGAAAGGGGCACATACGTCGTGAAAAATATTTATCTGGAATTGACTACACTTTGGCCAAGAAATTTGGACCTTGACAAAAAAGAATTGGCTACCCCTCCAATATGTCCTGAGTAGGGAAAATGTAGGGCCAGCAGGTCAATATTAATGTTAACAAAATGATCTCTTGTGCTGACAGGATTATTCATTATTTATTTTCTTGCTGATAAATACACCAACCTGCATCAGTGAAGTGACACGTTGTTTATCAGGGTATAAAATGACCTCTAAACATGGAATTCTTAGAATTGAAGACATCGTTGTTAGTGATGAGTCATTGTGAAGACATGTCACTTGCACCTGCAGCGTAAAGTCTGAAAAACAAAAGGTTTCAGTATTCATTTTTTAGAGAAACAAATCTAGTATTTAGATAAGTTGAATTTCTTGCTTCAATTTCTTGAATAGAGTCACAGGAAAACATTTTGCTGGCACATGCTGCGCTCAGTAAGCAACAATTCACACGGAATGTCCAGACATCAGACACATTATCACATTCTTGTTTTACCCATCTTCATTAGAATCTGATAAACATGACCCTAAGAGGTTAAGTGCTAGGAAGATAGCAAAGTGATTATAAAGAAAGGAGTCTATTTCAGTCAATTATAGGCCAAGTCGTTGGAGCTTTATTATAAACAAACTGCAGAGCAGGTTGTTGCTGGATATATTAACATACCTTTAGTTCTCTAGCAGTCTGTTTATAACCACCCAAGATGTGACAATATTCCAGGACACACAACACACAATGTAAAATGTATCAAACTGTAGTTGAAATCTACAATATTAATCTAGTTTTGAGCTAAAACAAACAATAAAAAACAGTATTTAAATGTGCCTTCAACATTATAACTAAACATTTCTGCTCTGCACAGAATGGTTGAAAATGATCTTATGAAATCAAAGTGCAGCTTCTCCAAGCTCATTTTGAAGTCAACATCTTCTTAGGGCTGTGAATTATTGAAATGTGTGCACCAAGTAATAATACTGTTGGGTAAGTTTAGAATGCACTAATGAGGCCTTTTAATCCTTTCAGTAGCAGAAATGACTATAACACGCTGCAGTGCAATAAGGTGGGGTCTCTTTATTTTAGAGATTGTTAATATTACAGAGAATGACAGGGCTTAGTGACATAACACAGAGTACTAATATAAAGCAGCCTAGAGCCCCTCAGCGACGGGGCCCATGACCGCAGGGACTAGGCTCCCCTCTCTTCCCTCCCCCTCCCCCACACCTTTGGTGCCGGTTCATGTGCTGCTTCCCCTCTCCCCTCCAGCTTGGCTGGATTGCATGCTGTTTCCCCTCCCCTTCCCCAGTGTCACGGGGGGGCGGAGCTAAGAGGATTCAAAGGAGCGCAGGGGAAGGAGGGCAGTCTGGTCCCTGAAAAGAAGTTCCCGCCCACCCGTCCCTTTGTTTGGGTAATACCATGACAATCGTATAATATATTGTGCATTATGTTGTATTTTCTTCTTTTCAGAAATAAGTAAACATGGGAAGGATGTTGATCCGGGGAGTAATCTGATTGCCAATTCTTGGAGTCAGGAAGGAATTTATTTTTCCCCTTGTGTTATATCACTGGGGTTTTTTGTTTGCTTTCCTCTGGATCAAAATACTGTAGGTGAGGATACAGGATGGAGTATCTGTCTGGATTTGGTGTGGGTTGGACTTGATGGACGTATGTCTTTTCAACCTCATCTACGATGTAACTATGTCTGTCATGTTTGAGGTGGGCACTGCATGACATGTGTTGCCTACGTCACGGGGGCTGTTGGGGGGGTTGGTGTAAGGTAACCTTGCCAGCGGGGGCTATATGGTGCAGATAAAAGCCTTGTGGTGGCTGGGGGTAGCGAGTGGGCATGGCTCATTTGTGCGTGATTCCCTGGGTCCAGTATTGCTTAACGGCCGGGCCATCGGACACCCGGCTTGGTGGGTGTGCGGGCCGTGGTGGTGTGCCATCGGGCGCCCGGCTTGGTGGGTGTGCGGGCCGTGGTGGTGTGCCATCGGGCGCCCGGCTTGGTGTGTCTTGCGGGCCATGGTTGGGGTGCCATCGGCCTTTACCCGTGGGGAGAGCACGCAGGCAGGGTTGGCACTTACCAGGTTTTATTTGTGGCCTTTGTACCTCCAGACCCTTTGTTGTGTATTTATTTATATGTGGGTTGGGGGAGGGAGGGGGAGCTTCCTCGCAGGTTCCAAGGTCATGTTAAGGGGCATGGCTCAGTACCACAAGATTGGCGTAAAGCCTATATTTTCATTTGAACTTTGAATTTGCAGCTGCATTCAATCGGAACCCCTTCAGTATACATGTGCATCGCTGCAAAGGCAGATAGCCTTTGGCCAGCTGAAGGGCAGCTAAAGGGTGTGAGCCATTTGCTTCCATTCGCTGATGTTTGGTGAGGTTAATGCTTCTCTATTTCAATCTGAAACTCACCAGCCCATTATCCCCTATAACCAATTTTCCAACTCTAACTGTCCATGAAATGTCTGTGAATTGACTGTATAACCCTGTTCTTTTAATGTAACCATGTAGTGTTACAACTCTGTGCCCAGAACATACTTGAAAACGAGAGGTAACTCTTAATGTATTTCTTTCTGGTAAAATATTTTTACAAATAAATAAATATACACTACAGCTCTATATATACGTACAGTAAATACAGCACAGTATACACTGCCAGCGCTATATACACACAAATATAACAGTATACAGTCAGTTTTTTTTTGTTGCTTATTTGTTTCTATCCCTAGGGGCCAATAAGGGACTCACTCCCAGCCTCTCTGAACTTGGATTAGAACTTTCCTCTGCCTGAAAATTACCTTAGCAAATTCCCTCTGGCCACCTAAGATGCCATCTGGGAGTTTAACCCTCTGTCACTCTTGGAGCTATTTTAGTGGGAATGAGGGAGAATGCTGGCGAAAGGTGGGGGAACTCATCCCCGCAACTGCTATATAATGCAGGGACTGGACAAGGTATATCAAAGGGGAGGGGGGGGCGGGGGAGGAGAGCAGCAGCAAGAGGACTAATGTCCAGGGCTCACCCTTTACTCCAGCAGATCTTATGCTCAGTGTAACAGGGGAGTAATCCCTGTTCAAGTAATGTGCCTTTAATCTAGCAGTGTGGTGGTTAACTGCTGGTAGTCAATTAATAAACACCACCTGCCTGATTTAGATTGCTTACAAAAGCCTGTCTGTTGAGACAGGAAGTGACTCCTTAGCTCACATGTGAGCTGACCTTTGGAGACAGAGCAGAGGTTCTTGAGTCTCCCAGGAGAGACTGACCAAGAGAACACAGATCTCTGGAGCTGACCATGTCTTGAGCTCTGCCAGAAGACACAGCAGAGCTGATTTCAAGACACAGGGAAAACTTCTAAACCTGAAGCTGACACACCCTGAGGGAAGGGAGCTGAACCAGGAACAGAGGAGATTTTCCCTCCAAGAAACAGATAAGACTTTCATTCTTAAGAGACTTCTTATATCTGCTTATTTCATGCTATATGTTTTGGGGCTGGGATACATGCTTAACTAAGGGAGTTGTGAATTGCATATTATTTCACTAGAACCACTCCCAAGTGAATAGAAGCTGTGTTTCCCCTTGTTTGGATGGTTTCCTTATGTGAGGAAAAAGGCACAATAAAGCCTCGTTATAATTTTACCTTATAAAGTCTCCAATTGTGTACCTCTGTGAACGTCCGTCTACACTCAGTCAAACGTCTGGAGGGCTCCAATGGAGCCTCGCTTCCACTGCAACTGCAGGACAGCTACCACCATAGTGTACTGTTTTCAAGTATGTCCTGGGCACAGAGTTATGTTGACAAATAATACATGGTTACAAATACATAGTTATATAAATTAACACGGTATACATTATATACAAGACATTGCATGCACAGTTTAAGATAATATATATTATAGGCGTATATAGCAGTTGCAGACCAGATTACAATGTGAGACCGCTTTCGTTTTGAAAGAACTTAAACTGGTGGTGGCAGTGAGAGTCTCCGGTAGACTGTTCCAGTTTTGGGGTGCACAGTAAGAGAAGGAGGAGCGGCCGGATACATTGCTGAACCATGGGACCATGAACAGTCTTTTGGATTCAGATCTCAGCTGATAAGTGCTGCATGTGGTAGGGGTGAGGAACTTGTTCAGATAGACGGGTAGCTTGCCCAGAAAGTATTTGAAGGCAAGACAGGAAAGATGAACTTTGCGCCTCGACTCGAGTGATGACCAACATAGTTCTTGGAGCATTTCGCAGCAATGTGTGGTGTAGTTGCATTGGAGAACAAAACGGCATATTGAATTGTAGAGGGTATCAAGATGGCTAAGGTGGGTATGGGGTGACGAGCTGTATACTATGTCCCAATAGTTGATAATTGGCATTAGCAATAACGCTTTCTTACCAGCAGACTTAGGGAGGATTGTTCCTGTAAAGTACACCTAGTTTGGCATAGGTTTTTGGATGTCAGGGTATCAATGTGCATCCCAAATGTTAAATGGGAGTCAAACCATATGCCCACGTATTTAAAACTAGTAACAGGAGTTAGGGTGGTATTAGCGTTGGTTCTGATCTGGAGCTCAGTCATTGGAAGCTTTAAAAATGTAGCCTTGGTCCCAAATGCCACTGTTACAGTCTTGTCAGTGTTTAAAAACAATTTGTTTTGGGAAATCCAATTTTAAAGTCTCATAACGTTAGATTGGAGGACGTGTTCAAGGTCAGAGAGGCTAGGGCTGTGTGCATATAAGATTGTGTCATCTGCATACATGTGTATTGAAGCTCCCTTACAAGCTGTGGGAAGATCATTGAAGAACACTTAGAAGAGTAGGGGTCCCAGAACAGAGCCTTGCAGGACACCATAGGAGATATCCAAGGGGTTGGAGTTAGAGCCTGAGACATGTTGGGATCTATCTGATAGGTAGGAATGAAACCAGTTTAAAGCATGCTTCCCTATTCCAGAGCACTGGAGTTTGTTATGCAAGATAACACGATCAACAGTATCAAAAGCCTTTGCAAAATCTAGGAATATTGCACTTGTGAGTTGTCCCAGTTCCATTCCACACTGGATCTCATTACAAACTTTTAGCAGGGTTGCTACCGTGGAGTGTTTGGAGCGAAAGGCAGATTGGAATTGGCTAGGGAAATTTGTCTTGGTATAGTAATCGCTTAATTGGGAGTGAATACATCTCCCCATGACTTTGGATAGTATTGGGAGAAGAGAGATTGGCCTGTAGTTTGAGACAGAGTTTTTGTCTCCACTTTTGAAGATTGGGACAACTCTGGCAGTTTTCCATGTCTTGGGGATATGACTTGCAGACAGAATAGTGTTGACTATGAAAGCAATTTATTTGGCAATGGCGGGGGCACCAAGTCTTAGGAACTTAGATTGCAGTAAGTCAGGTCCACATTGGCTGCTTTGTTTTAATTTTAGGAGCACTTATGTAATCTCTTTTTCAGATACTGGGACAAATTGAAAATTGAGAGCAATGTTAGATATTTGTAAGTTCCCCACAAATATTTAATCCGGTGCTCCTGACAAGTCAGGCACTATGCAGTAAAGTAAAGGGGATTGCTCATGCTGCTAAACATAGTTTAGGTATGGGTGTGGTGGCTTGTGTGGTGGGGCAGCAATGTAAAATTGAAACATATTGCCCAAGAGAAATACTGTATCACATGAACTTTTATCTCATGTAGACAAAGGGAGGGATGGATGACCAGGATTTCCGGGGTCAGTGCCCACTCCTGGGACTCTTTCGTCTCTCAGTGTGGCTGCAGCATAGGAAGGGACACCACCTTTGCGGGTGGGGGCCAATCCTTGCCCTGTTGGGCTGGATGTAGGCATTGAGGATGTGGATGTTTCAGGGGATGAGGCAGTGTTTGCTCCTCCCCTACGGTTGCTTGGCTGAATCTGCGAGGGTTTCTGATGTTGGCTTGAGTGGGCAGGGCTCATTGTGTTTGAGTGCCTAGGACCCATCTCACAGCTGACAATGAGTTAGCTTAGCGGCCAGTGCGGTGGCCAGCTTTAAGTGAAGGATGCTTAGACGTGCGTCAACAGTCCATTGGTATTAATCACCTGCGCAAACGGCTCTATATTATCACACGATTTGATTCGGTTAATGTTCCTTCAAATCGGGTTAGGAAGTTTTTGGAGGGTCTGGCTAGTTTAAGGGGTTAAATTGCCCGGTTGGTGGTGGGTTTTTGGGGGGTTAAGTGTAGGGTAACCTTGCCCAACGGGGCTCAGTTACGGTAATGTCTGGTGGTGGCATGGTTGGCGAGTGGGGAGGGCTCATTGTGCTTTGAGTACCTGGAGCTCATCTCACAACTGACGTGGGGTCACCTGAATGGCTGGGACTTAGGACAGTCCAGCTAACGGGCCACGATTTAAACATCTTTGGCCTTACTTGTTGTTGGAGCACTCTCGTAGGGTTAGCACCTCCTCTTTTGCTGAATATAAATAAAAACCGCAGCCATTGTACCTCTAGACGTTTGTGTATGTGCTTTGTTTGCAAGACATGGGAGGTTGGGTGAGCAACATCGCAGGCTCTGAGGTCATGAACATAATTAATTCAGTCTGTAAAGATACATATTAGTAATACAGTATCTATCTGAAAACTAGAAGTCGACTTTCATGAATGGTGGAACCCGAGTTCCATATCACACTTAAAATTAATCAATTTTACAATTTTGACAGAAATTAGTAAAATTAATAGCTATGTCTCCTCTGTCCTCTTGGATTTTTGGCCCGCCTGCTAGAAGAATTGGTGAGAGCAAAACATGCATTTCATACATTTTAAATGGAATGTGGCCCACACTTTAAGTTTTCAAGAATTTGCAAATGGTGGAGCCAGTTTGTTCTTTTTTGATAGTGTATGGCAACGGTGGGGGGATTTTTTTGGGGGGGGCGCGGGCGGTTGCACAGGTCCCGCGCTCTTCCCCGAGGCATTTACATTAAATGCCGGGGCACTGTGCGAAACCTCTGCAACCTCTACATACCGAGGTTCAGCCACCTTCGGGATGCGTGACCATGGCAACGCGGTGTCAAATGACGCCTTGAGGTCATGTGACGTCAGATAACGCTGCAGGTCACATCATGTGACGTCATACGACCCCACAGCATCATTTGACGCCACGTGAGGTAAGGGGGGGCGCAGAAACAGAGGGAGCAAGGAAGGGGGGCACAACAAAATAAGTTTGCGCGCCCCTGGTGTATGTACTGTACTACACTTAAGGACAATGTTCAAGGTACTAGGGGTGCTCTTACATTAGGTGTGTTGCAGAGCTTACTCCAGGGTAGGGCGAGACAAGGTATTGGTCATATTGGGATATTGAGAACATTTATCAACACATCTCTTTTATCTGATACATTTATAAAGCACTGAGTAACTTAAAAAATTATAGGCTTTCGGGTGTTTCCTTCTCACTTCAATAGGAATCCAGGCGCGATGGAATGTTTTGTGTCATTACGCCCCGCACACTCCAGGCGCGATGGAATGTTTCGTGTCATTACTCCCCGCACACTCCAGGCGCGATGGAATGTTTTGTGTCATTACGCCCCGCACACTCCAGGCGCGATGGAATGTTTCGTGTCATTACGTCCCGCACACTCCAGGCGCGATGGAATGTTTCGTGTCATTACTCCCCGCACACTCCAGGCGCGATGGAATGTTTCATGTCATTACGCCCCACACACTCCAGGCGCGATGGAATGTTTCGTGTCATTACGCCCCGCACACTCCAGGCGCGATGGAATGTTTCGTGTCATTACGCCCCGCACACTCCAGGCGCAATGGATTGTTTTGTGTCATTACGCCCCGCACACTCCAGGCGCGATGGAATGTTTCGTGTCATTACGCCCCGCACACTCCAGGCGCGATGGAATGTTTCGTGTCATTACGCCCCCACACTCCAGGCGCGATGGAATGTTTTGTGTCATTACGCCCCACACACTCCAGGCGCGATGGAATGTTTTGTGTCATTACGCCCCGCACACTCCAGGCGCGATGGAATGTTTCGTGTCATTACGCCCCGCACACTCCAGGCGCGATGGAATGTTTCGTGTCATTACTCCCCGCACACTCCAGGCGCGATGGAATGTTTCGTGTCATTACTCCCCGCACACTCCAGGCGCGATGGAATGTTTCGTGTCATTACTCCCCGCACACTCCAGGCGCGATGGAATGTTTCGTGTCATTACGCCCCGCACACTCCAGGCGCGATGGAATGTTTCGTGTCATTACGCCCCGCACACTCCAGGCGCGATGGATTGTTTTGTGTCATTACGCCCCGCACACTCCAGGCGCGATGGAATGTTTCGTGTCATTACGCCCCGCACACTCCAGGCGCGATGGAATGTTTCGTGTCATTACGCCCCCACACTCCAGGCGCGATGGAATGTTTTGTGTCATTACGCCCCGCACACTCCAGGCGCGATGGAATGTTTTGTGTCATTACGCCCCGCACACTCCAGGCGCGATGGAATGTTTTGTGTCATTACGCCCCGCACACTCCAGGCGCGATGGAATGTTTTGTGTCATTACGCCCCGCACACTCCAGGCGCGATGAAATGTTTTGTGTTATTGCGCCCCGCACACACCAGGCGCGATGGAATGTTTCGTGTCATTACGCCCCGCACACTCCAGGCGCGATGGAATGTTTTGTGTCATTACGCCCCGCACACTCCAGGCGCGATGGAATGTTTCGTGTCATTACGCCCCGCACACTCCAGGCGCGATGGAATGTTTTGTGTCATTACTCCCCGCACACTCCAGGCGCGATGGAATGTTTCGTGTCATTACGCCCCGCACACTCCAGGCGCGATGAAATGTTTTGTGTTATTGCGCCCCGCACACTCCAGGCGCGATGGAATGTTTCGTGTCATTACGCCCCGCACACTCCAGGCGCGATGGAATGTTTTGTGTCATTACTCCCCGCACACTCCAGGCGCGATGGAATGTTTCGTGTCATTACGCCCCGCACACTCCAGGCGCGATGAAATGTTTTGTGTTATTGCGCCCCGCACACTCCAGGCGCGATGAAATGTTTTGTGTTATTGCGCCCCGCACACTCCAGGCGCGATGGAATGTTTCGTG
This sequence comes from Ascaphus truei, assembly GCF_040206685.1. NCBI lineage: Eukaryota > Metazoa > Chordata > Amphibia > Anura > Ascaphidae > Ascaphus > Ascaphus truei. The sequence goes on from NC_134488.1 coordinate 92,667,383, forward strand.
TCAGTACGCCCCGCACACTCCAGGCGCGATGGAATGTTTCGTGTCATTACTCCCCGCACACTCCAGCCGCGATGGAATGTTTTGTGTTACTGCGCCCCGCACACTCCAGGCGCGATGGAATGTTTCATGTCATTACGCCCCGCACACTCCAGGCGCGATGGAATGTTTCATGTCATTACGCCCCGCACACTCCAGGCGCGATAGAATGTTTTGTGTCAGTACGCCCCGCACACTCCAGGCGCGATGGAATGTTTTGTGTCATTACTCCCCGCACACTCCAGGCGCGATGGAATGTTTTGTGTTACTGCGCCCCGCACACTCCAGGCGCGATGGAATGTTTCATGTCATTACGCCCCGCACACTCCAGGCGCGATGGAATGTTTCGTGTCATTACGCCCCGCACACTCCAGGCGCGATGGAATGTTTCGTGTCATTACTCCCCGCACACTCCAGGCGCGATGGAATGTTTCGTGTCATTACGCCCCGCACACTCCAGGCGCGATGGAATGTTTCGTGTCATTACTCCCCGCACACTCCAGGCGCGATGGAATGTTTCGTGTCATTACGCCCCCACACTCCAGGCGCGATGGAATGTTTCGTGTCATTACTCCCCGCACACTCCAGGCGCGATGGAATGTTTCGTGTCATTACTCCCCGCACACTCCAGGCGCGATGGAATGTTTTGTGTCATTACGCCCCGCACACTCCAGGCGCGATGGAATGTTTTGTGTCATTACGCCCCGCACACTCCAGGCGCGATGGAATGTTTTGTGTTATTGCGTCCCGCACACTCCAGGAGCGATGGAATGTTTTGTGTCATTACGCCCCGCACACTCCAGGCGCGATGAAATGTTTTGTGTCATTACGCCCCGCACACTCCAGGCGCGATGGAATGTTTTGTGTCACTACGCCCCGCACACTCCAGGCGCGATGGAATGTTTTGTGTCATTACGCCCCGCACACTCCAGGCGCGATGGAATGTTTCGTGTAATTTCGCCCCGCACACTCCAGGCGCGATGGAATGTTTCGTGTCATTACGCCCCGCACACTCCAGGCGCGATGGAATGTTTTGTGTCATTACGCCCCGCACACTCCAGGCACGATGGAATGTTTCGTGTCACTACGCCCCGCACACTCCAGGCGCGATGGAATGTTTCGTGTCATTACGCCCCGCACACTCCAGGCGCGATGGAATGTTTCGTGTCATTACGCCCCGCACACTCCAGGCGCGATGGAATGTTTCGTGTCATTACGCCCCGCACACTCCAGGCGCGATGGAATGTTTCGTGTCACTACTCCCCGCACACTCCAGGCGCGATGGAATGTTTCGTGTCATTATGCCCCGCACACTCCAGGCGCGATGGAATGTTTCATGTCATTACGCCCCGCACACTCCAGGCGCGATGGAATGTTTCATGTCATTACGCCCCGCACACTCCAGGCGCGATGGAATGTTTCGTGTCATTACGCCCCGCACACTCCAGGCGCGATAGAATGTTTTGTGTCAGTACGCCCCGCACACTCCAGGCGCGATGGAATGTTTCATGTCATTACGCCCCGCACACTCCAGGCGCGATGGAATGTTTTGTGTCATTACGCCCCGCACACTCCAGGCGCGATGGAATGTTTCGTGTCATTACTCCCCGCACACTCCAGGCGCGATGGAATGTTTCGTGTCATTACGCCCCGCACACTCCAGGCGCGATGGAATGTTTTGTGTTATTGCGTCCCGCACACTCCAGGAGCGATGGAATGTTTTGTGTCATTACGCCCCGCACACTCCAGGCGCGATGGAATGTTTCGTGTCATTACGCCCCGCACACTCCAGGCGCGATGGAATGTTTTGTGTCATTACGCCCCGCACACTCCAGGCGCGATGGAATGTTTCGTGTCATTACGCCCCGCACACTCCAGGCACGATGGAATGTTTCGTGTCACTACGCCCCGCACACTCCAGGCACGATGGAATGTTTCGTGTCATTACGCCCCGCACACTCCAGGCGCGATGAAATGTTTTGTGTTATTGCGCCCCGCACACTCCAGGCGCGATGGAATGTTTTGTGTTATTGTGTCCCGCACACTCCAGGAGCGATGGAATGTTTTGTGTCATTACGCCCCGCACACTCCAGGCGCGATGGAATGTTTCGTGTCACTACGCCCCGCACACTCCAGGCGCGATGGAATGTTTTGTGTCATTACGCCCCGCACACTCCAGGCGCGATGGAATGTTTCGTGTCATTACGCCCCGCACACTCCAGGCACGATGGAATGTTTCGTGTCACTACGCCCCGCACACTCCAGGCGCGATGGAATGTTTCGTGTCATTACTCCCCGCACACTCCAGGCGCGATGAAATGTTTTGTGTTATTGCGCCCCGCACACTCCAGGCGCGATGGAATGTTTTGTGTTATTGCGCCCCGCACACTCCAGGCGCGATGGAATGTTTCGTGTCATTACGCCCCGCACACTCCAGGCACGATGGAATGTTTCGTGTCATTACGCCCCGCACACTCCAGGCGCGATGGAATGTTTCGTGTCATTACTCCCCGCACACTCCAGGCGCGATGAAATGTTTTGTGTTATTGCGCCCCGCACACTCCAGGCGCGATGGAATGTTTTGTGTTATTGCGCCCCGCACACTCCAGGCGCGATGGAATGTTTCGTGTCATTACGCCCCGCACACTCCAGGCACGATGGAATGTTTCGTGTCATTACTCCCCGCACACTCCAGGTGCGATGGAATGTTTCGTGTCATTACGCCCCGCACACTCCAGGCACGATGGAATGTTTCGTGTCATTACGCCCCGCACACTCCAGGCGCGATGAAATGTTTTGTGTCATTACTCCCCGCACACTCCAGGCGCGATGGAATGTTTCGTGTCATTACTCCCCGCACACTCCAGGCGCGATGAAATGTTTTGTGTCATTACTCCCCGCACACTCCAGGCGCGATGGAATGTTTCGTGTCATTATGCCCCGCACACTCTAGGCGCGATGGAATGTTTCGTGTGATTACGCCCCGCACACTCCAGGCGCGATGGAATGTTTCGTGTCATTACGCCCCGCACACTCCAGGCGCGATGGAATGTTTCGTGTCATTACGCCCCGCACACTCCAGGCGCGATGGAATGTTTTGTGTCATTACGCCCCGCACACTCCAGGCGCGATGGAATGTTTCGTGTCATTACGCCCCGCACACTCCAGGCGCGATGGAATGTTTCGTGTCATTATGCCCCGCACACTCCAGGCACGATGGAATGTTTCGTGTCACTACTCCCCGCACACTCCAGGCGCGATGGAATGTTTCGTGTCATTATGCCCCGCACACTCCAGGCGCGATGGAATGTTTCATGTCATTACGCCCCGCACACTCCAGGCGCGATGGAATGTTTCATGTCATTACGCCCCGCACACTCCAGGCGCGATGGAATGTTTCGTGTCATTACGCCCCGCACACTCCAGGCGCGATAGAATGTTTTGTGTCAGTACGCCCCGCACACTCCAGGCGCGATGGAATGTTTCATGTCATTACGCCCCGCACACTCCAGGCGCGATGGAATGTTTCGTGTCATTACGCCCCGCACACTCCAGGCGCGATGGAATGTTTCGTGTCATTACTCCCCGCACACTCCAGGCGCGATGGAATGTTTCGTGTCATTACGCCCCGCACACTCCAGGCGCGATGGAATGTTTTGTGTTATTGCGTCCCGCACACTCCAGGAGCGATGGAATGTTTTGTGTCATTACGCCCCGCACACTCCAGGCGCGATGGAATGTTTCGTGTCATTACGCCCCGCACACTCCAGGCGCGATGGAATGTTTTGTGTCATTACGCCCCGCACACTCCAGGCGCGATGGAATGTTTCATGTCATTACGCCCCGCACACTCCAGGCGCGATGGAATGTTTCGTGTCATTACGCCCCGCACACTCCAGGCGCGATGGAATGTTTCGTGTCATTACTCCCCGCACACTCCAGGCGCGATGGAATGTTTCGTGTCATTACGCCCCGCACACTCCAGGCGCGATGGAATGTTTTGTGTTATTGCGTCCCGCACACTCCAGGAGCGATGGAATGTTTTGTGTCATTACGCCCCGCACACTCCAGGCGCGATGGAATGTTTCGTGTCATTACGCCCCGCACACTCCAGGCGCGATGGAATGTTTTGTGTCATTACGCCCCGCACACTCCAGGCGCGATGGAATGTTTCGTGTCATTACGCCCCGCACACTCCAGGCACGATGGAATGTTTCGTGTCACTACGCCCCGCACACTCCAGGCACGATGGAATGTTTCGTGTCATTACGCCCCGCACACTCCAGGCGCGATGAAATGTTTTGTGTTATTGCGCCCCGCACACTCCAGGCGCGATGGAATGTTTTGTGTTATTGTGTCCCGCACACTCCAGGAGCGATGGAATGTTTTGTGTCATTACGCCCCGCACACTCCAGGCGCGATGGAATGTTTCGTGTCACTACGCCCCGCACACTCCAGGCGCGATGGAATGTTTTGTGTCATTACGCCCCGCACACTCCAGGCGCGATGGAATGTTTCGTGTCATTACGCCCCGCACACTCCAGGCACGATGGAATGTTTCGTGTCACTACGCCCCGCACACTCCAGGCGCGATGGAATGTTTCGTGTCATTACTCCCCGCACACTCCAGGCGCGATGAAATGTTTTGTGTTATTGCGCCCCGCACACTCCAGGCGCGATGGAATGTTTTGTGTTATTGCGCCCCGCACACTCCAGGCGCGATGGAATGTTTCGTGTCATTACGCCCCGCACACTCCAGGCACGATGGAATGTTTCGTGTCATTACGCCCCGCACACTCCAGGCGCGATGGAATGTTTCGTGTCATTACTCCCCGCACACTCCAGGCGCGATGAAATGTTTTGTGTTATTGCGCCCCGCACACTCCAGGCGCGATGGAATGTTTTGTGTTATTGCGCCCCGCACACTCCAGGCGCGATGGAATGTTTCGTGTCATTACGCCCCGCACACTCCAGGCACGATGGAATGTTTCGTGTCATTACTCCCCGCACACTCCAGGTGCGATGGAATGTTTCGTGTCATTACGCCCCGCACACTCCAGGCACGATGGAATGTTTCGTGTCATTACGCCCCGCACACTCCAGGCGCGATGAAATGTTTTGTGTCATTACTCCCCGCACACTCCAGGCGCGATGGAATGTTTCGTGTCATTACTCCCCGCACACTCCAGGCGCGATGAAATGTTTTGTGTCATTACTCCCCGCACACTCCAGGCGCGATGGAATGTTTCGTGTCATTATGCCCCGCACACTCTAGGCGCGATGGAATGTTTCGTGTGATTACGCCCCGCACACTCCAGGCGCGATGGAATGTTTCGTGTCATTACGCCCCGCACACTCCAGGCGCGATGGAATGTTTCGTGTCATTACGCCCCGCACACTCCAGGCGCGATGGAATGTTTTGTGTCATTACGCCCCGCACACTCCAGGCGCGATGGAATGTTTCGTGTCATTACGCCCCGCACACTCCAGGCGCGATGGAATGTTTCGTGTCATTATGCCCCGCACACTCCAGGCACGATGGAATGTTTCGTGTCACTACTCCCCGCACACTCCAGGCGCGATGGAATGTTTCGTGTCATTATGCCCCGCACACTCCAGGCGCGATGGAATGTTTCATGTCATTACGCCCCGCACACTCCAGGCGCGATGGAATGTTTCATGTCATTACGCCCCGCACACTCCAGGCGCGATGGAATGTTTCGTGTCATTACGCCCCGCACACTCCAGGCGCGATAGAATGTTTTGTGTCAGTACGCCCCGCACACTCCAGGCGCGATGGAATGTTTCATGTCATTACGCCCCGCACACTCCAGGCGCGATGGAATGTTTCGTGTCATTACGCCCCGCACACTCCAGGCGCGATGGAATGTTTCGTGTCATTACTCCCCGCACACTCCAGGCGCGATGGAATGTTTCGTGTCATTACGCCCCGCACACTCCAGGCGCGATGGAATGTTTTGTGTTATTGCGTCCCGCACACTCCAGGAGCGATGGAATGTTTTGTGTCATTACGCCCCGCACACTCCAGGCGCGATGGAATGTTTCGTGTCATTACGCCCCGCACACTCCAGGCGCGATGGAATGTTTTGTGTCATTACGCCCCGCACACTCCAGGCGCGATGGAATGTTTCGTGTCATTACGCCCCGCACACTCCAGGCACGATGGAATGTTTCGTGTCACTACGCCCCGCACACTCCAGGCACGATGGAATGTTTCGTGTAATTTCGCCCCGCACACTCCAGGCGCGATGGAATGTTTTGTGTCATTACGCCCCGCACACTCCAGGCGCGATGGAATGTTTCGTGTCATTATGCCCCGCACACTCCAGGCGCGATGGAATGTTTCGTGTAATTTCGCCCCGCACACTCCAGGCGCGATGGAATGTTTTGTGTCATTACGCCCCGCACACTCCAGGCACGATGGAATGTTTCGTGTCATTACTCCCCGCACACTCCAGGCGCGATGGAATGTTTCGTGTCATTACGCCCCGCACACTCCAGGCACGATGGAATGTTTCGTGTCATTACGCCCCGCACACTCCAGGCGCGATGAAATGTTTTGTGTCATTACTCCCCGCACACTCCAGGCGCGATGGAATGTTTCGTGTCATTACTCCCCGCACACTCCAGGCGCGATGAAATGTTTTGTGTCATTACTCCCCGCACACTCCAGGCGCGATGGAATGTTTCGTGTCATTATGCCCCGCACACTCTAGGCGCGATGGAATGTTTCGTGTCATTACTCCCCGCACACTCCAGGCGCGATGGAATGTTTCGTGTCATTACGCCCCGCACACTCCAGGCGCGATGGAATGTTTCGTGTCATTACGCCCCGCACACTCCAGGCGCGATGGAATGTTTCGTGTAATTTCGCCCCGCACACTCCAGGCGCGATGGAATGTTTTGTGTCATTACGCCCCGCACATTCCAGGCACGATGGAATGTTTTGTGTCAGTACGCCCCGCACACTCCAGGCGCGATGGAATGTTTCGTGTCATTACGCCCCGCACACTCCAGGCGCGATGGAATGTTTCGTGTAATTTCGCCCCGCACACTCCAGGCGCGATGGAATGTTTTGTGTCATTACGCCCCGCACATTCCAGGCACGATGGAATGTTTCGTGTCATTACGCCCCGCACACTCCAGGCGCGATGGATGTGATTCACAAATGTAAAGTGGAATGTATATATTTTTCAATGTGGCTTCCAAACTATGAACTAAAAGATTAATCAAGAGTGTATACGTTGGAACTACACCCCAATCTGGCATTACCGCCCATTGACTTGGATAGCAGTTAACATTGGATAGGATGTGATACCCTGCTTTAAAACATAAAGAAAACATAAGAAATCCTGGTGTTACTGTAAGTGCTTATTCAATAAGGTCCAAAGCAGCCAATCGTACATCGGAACAAATTGAATAATGCTGTTAGCTGTTAGTAATACAGTACTAATTGTTAGCATGTTAATTCTGGCTCTAAACATTTTAAAACGTTTAAGTAAAATATGTTCCAATATTTTCGTTTGTATTTTTAGCAGGATGTGTTTACACCCTATTTCCACTAGTTAAATAGTTCCATGGTTGTTTTTTTCTCACTTGGGATATGTAACAAAAATATACATGAAAACAGAGAAAGTGAGATCAGGAAAGGAGCAGCACAAGCAGAAAATAAATATTTTCTGCGCAGGAGAAAAAATTGACAGTATTAATTTTGTATTTTCCCAAAGACAAAGGAAAGGCCATTGGTTGTCAAAGTGAATTGTGGTTATTGCTTTTTACTGTGCAAAGAAAAAAGTTCACAGTGTTTGCATTTCACTGGCAAGAGGTCTCAGTGTAACACTGGAGGAAGAACTGAGCAGAGCATGAGATATCAGCTTCACAAATTCTAGCTGGAAGAGCTCTAAATAGCGTAAACTAAGGGTCACAGTTCAAATTTAGAATGTGCTGTTTGGAACAATATCCTGGCATTGTTTCTGCAAAGCCATCTGTGGGTGACTCCCAGCTTCTGTCCTACAGTGCTTTTGTCTGTTATTCCTATGGTCAAATGTTTTTATTGGGACCACCTCTGAGAGATGCATATTGTCAAAACTAAATGGTAGAGGTTCCTCTTATCAATCAAATATATTTAATGGCCAGTGTCTACAGGACCACACTTGTTATGTATACATGTATGTAAACTCTGCATTTTTTTATTCCCCTATTAACATTAAATCATATTTAAATGAATCCACATTTGATTATGACGGTCTTTTAATGACCATACAAATCATGAAATCTATACTTTAAATTGTCTTTTTTTTTTAACGGGAGAATGGTTTAGTTGAGAAAAAAACTCTTGGTAGACAGTTTCCCTAGCTTGATGGCTTGATTGAAGATCATGTAAATGGTTGTGTATTGAAATGCCTTGGCCAGCTCTCTCTTGAGACAATTATCCACTCCAAACTAACTCTGCCCTCTAGTGGCAGAATACTATACATCACTTTATGGCCCAAATTCGGTCGTATGTTAAATCAGATATGCTCAACTCCAGTCCTCAGGCCCCCTTAACAGGTCTGGTTTTCAGGATATCACAGCTTTAGCTGAGGTGGCTCAATCTGAGGCTAAGTCAAAGACTGTCAGTGTGCATGCGCAACATTTGTCCCAGTTTTGGCTGTGACAAATATAATAGATAGATAGATTTATTTTTAATTGCATAGTACCAACCAGGAATGCAGTGCTTTACAATTTTTGTAAACATTACAATACACAGAAACAAAATAATTCAGATGGAATAGGTGCATCAAGACATAAATGTGACATTGGGAGAAAGGAGACCCTGCCAGAATCTATTTGAAACAGTAGGAGTACATTTCAGTAGATTGGTTAGAGCAGGGGTGGCCAACTCCAGTACTCCAGGGCCACCAAGAGGTCAGGTTATCAGGATATCCCTGCTTCAGCACAGGTGGCTTAATCAGTGGCTCAGTCAGAGTGACAGTTAGAATGTGAATAAGAATATACTGTAGTGTAGTGATTTGTTGTCATCCAGGACAATGTTAACGCTTTGCTGGTAAGTGTTCAGCCGTGTGTTGAAGTTATAGAGAGAAGGTGCTTGGCGGACACTGAGAGGAAGGATGTTCTGGAGGTAGGGAACAGCATGTGAGAATGGTTATAGGTGTGAGGGAGATGCAGTGCCACAGCGGGTCGGGACTAATGATTACAGTACATTTTGTAAAGATGAATTGCTAATTGCACATTACAAAATTATACAAATTGCATTTACTTTCCTTTTTGCATCGTAATTCCATACTCCCATACTCCCATACTCCCATACTCCCATACTCCCATACTCCCATACTCCCATACTCCCATACTCATGTGAAATTATCCAGTGTTTTTTCATCCTGGAGAAATATTGATACAGAAGGTGTGTACAGAATGTCGGTTTATATAGCGCCAACAATCTTACACAACAATCTTACACAGCACCACACAAAATGAGAACACAATACTGTATAAAACATAACAAATGACAACAGGAAAATGAAACCCTGCCTCGGATGTAATTTAGGATACTAAAGATATTTTGTGGCATTCCTAATAATGGCAGTTGGGATTTAAAACTATTTTCTTATCACTGTGACTTTGGAATTACTGTTTAGTTTTTTCCTCATTTAACTTCTCAAATACGAGCCATTAATGAGCTTCTGTTTTCTCAGAAAAACATTGTGTGCTTCATATTCTATTGTATTTGTTGTGTTACTTTGTATAATTACAGTAAACTTCCGGGTCTTCTTTTGCCCACTACATCATTGTAACTGCAGTATCCCGATGTAGCCAGGGTTCCGGCTCCTGCTGGCGCATTATAGTGGGATATTCTGCGTTATCACTGCCATTGAATCCTATGTGAGCTCTGAGATATTCTGCATTAGGCTGCGTCCACGCTGCCGCTGAGCGCACTTGGCGCGTTTACTTCAGTGATCGTGAATCTGCATGGCCACGCTCACGCGGCGCGCTTGTGGACAGGCACGTACGCTCTCCCAAGCTCGGCACTTGGGGAGACAAAGAAAATTGATTTTGAAGCGCGCTCAGCACCAGTCAATGCACACAGCCATACACACACACACACAAAAACCCACATTACACACAGAAATAGGCCCGATCCATGCCCCCCACCCCCCGCTCGTGCTTGCAAAATTATGCAGGACAGCCAGGCACTCATGCTTGGAGAGTTGGTGACATCACCGCTCTCAAGCATGAGCGCGCTTAGCGGTAGCGTGGCCGCAGCCTTAGTAAATAAAGCTAACTACATCTGTGCGTTGCTAACTGGTACTGTACTTTTAACTTAAAGTGTATTTAATGGGAAAATATGTGAAACCAAGACAACTTCACTCCTCCGACGTCTTTAAGACACTCGTTTGGAATCAATTAGGAGAAACGTATTTTCTGGAACTTTGCATCTGCTCCTATGAGGCCATTAGGAAGGAGAAGCCACACACAGCAAAACCCACAGATTAGGTCATAATGAGGTTAGGTTAACACAACATAGAACACACTCACGCATACAAACACACAAAGAATCAGATGAGTTATGATGGGGAAAAAAACACAATGGAATAATTACAACTCCCCTTTGAAATAATAGGCATACTTACATTATTTTTGCACTGATTTAATATTGTTTCCATTTTTATTTCTACAAAATATGCTCTTGGAAGAACAAATCGTAACCTCCGCCCAAAAGTATCCTTTCCATTAAAAACAGCAGACAGTAGAGGAATTTAAATGCTCACTTCCCTGTGAAGAGCTTTTTGGAGATGATCTCATGCGCCTTTAGACATTGCCTTGATTAAACAAATTGGAATTTTCTTGATACAAGATATACTATATAGTCATTGAGTTTGATGTACTGTAATGGTATGGGAGATTGAGTGACGTTTAGTAGATTGGCATTTAAATGTTAACAGATGTCTACACCGCCTTCACTGGTACTATGGCCATGTCAGAAAAAAATCCGGACCCAGCCTAAGGCCTTTCTTGTTTTTCTTTCAGCAATAATTTACAAACTTGATACCTTTGCTATGTTTAAATTATATTGTATGGCTAATTGTATGTAAGGTTCTTGAGAAGCAATGAAAAGAGGAGGCTCAGAAGGTCTCAAAGGGTCTTGTACAAGTACAACGACGGCACATCTTTCTAGAATCCCCATGTTTTATTCAAAAATGGTATCACAGTTTGTAGTCAATACAAAACAATGACACCCAAATAGTAGGTTCAGCTTTGATAGTGGTACTGCAGACACTCCGATTAATATTCTTGGCATGCTGTCCACACTTTTTCTGTTTTGCAATTTCCTGAATCTTATAACTATTCTCATCTGCAAGCTCCCCTTTTCTCCTATGGACAACCTCATTGACATGCTTCCTCGTTATCTTTGTGAAAGAGCGGTATGGAATCTTGAGTTATGAGACAAATCTATTTCTTATCTTGAGGCTGCTAATATCAGGAGGAGAGGTTTGCAGATATTAGCTGTTGTAGCAGAGAAAAAGAAGGCCAGCTTGCAATAAAAATGTGTTGTTCAGTACCCCAATAGGCCACCTCTTTATCCCTGATCGCCTCTATTGGCCCACTCTTTTCCTTAGGTCCACTTTCTTCTAAGCCCACAGTCCTCCATCCTCAATCAGACTTAATTTAACCTGGATGGAACTCATGCCATTCCTTACGTGTGTCCTGGCAACTTGATCCTCACTGTATTTTTCTATGGATTGTGAAGCCTAAACAGGGTATTTGTATTGAATCAAGACAATTTGAGAACAAATTAAATACAAATTAGATAATTTTCAACTTGAGTCATTTTGCGTCAATTTATAAAGGATCCTATTTTTCCCTGTATGATTTAAGGTGTGTAATGAGGAGGAATCAGGGAGAAATTAAATGGCACCCATACCATAATGGAATGTATCTACTGTACTTCTGCAGCAGTATACATCCTTTCCCCCATTCTACTGTAGTAGCATCAAAATTAAATGCCCAGTTTTGGACTGTACTTAGACACAAAATATGTCATAACAAACATAAAATTTAGCAGCAAATTAAACTGTATCACAGCTTTTCATAATAAGAGAACCCTAATTTAGCCCGTGAACCACAGCAGATAAGATTATAAGGTACTGTAATATAATGTGGCCACATAATTTCCCCCTATCTTTATATGTTTCTAAACAGACCAACATCTTTAGGAGTCACATAAGGTTTCCTTTTTCCCTAAGTGACCTGCAAATCACATAGACATAAACTCTTTTGCAAGGATCCGGTGTGAAAAGATGTGTGCTGGAACAGACTTCTTGTGAATGGCCCCAAAGGTTACACTAAGGATGACCCAAATGTAAGTGTCACGGTACACATCCCAGCCTTAGAATTGTCATCACACAAATCATCACAGTTATCAGATGCAGAAAATGATGTTTACTCCATGTGATAGCATTTTAATTTGGAAGTGTACCCTCATGAGTGATTGAGGATGAAGACTTGAATGTTTACTTATAAAAATTAGATAACATTTCCGTAGTGAATTACATTTGAACGCTAACAGAGTGTTGAAGGAATAATTGGCCCTTTTCATTTTTTTGGAATTACTAACCTTGAGCAGGTGCCATGTTTATTTATAAATGCCAAATGGGTTTTCCATTTTTATCTACTACAATATACTGGGAGATTGTTTCAACACAAGCAGCAAGAGTGGGGAAAGAAGCAGAATTGTTTGGTGAGCTTCTTAAAGATGACATACCTCTGTATAAGTTGTTCTATATTATAGGGCCTTATCAGCGTTTTTGGACATTCAAACCCACCTGCCAACATTGTTTTGTTCTAATCAATGTCAACATTATGGGCTAGTTAATCTAGTGTTAGGGAACGTTTTGGAAAACAATTCAGTTGACCTGCAAGAGGTTGGGAAATATTAGTAACTTTATAGATAGTTTGCTGCTAACATGCAAGTTTGGCAAACTCCATTTAATGTTTAGGCCTAGATGCGATAAACTCCAATAAAAAAGGGAACATAATGTACGTTATGTTCTCTGCGTTAAAACCATATCCACAAAGCTAATTATATACAACAACTGTCGTGCTACAATTCATTAGAAGAGGGTCAATGTTACAATGTTGCGTTATCTTCCCATAAAGTGATGTTATGTAAATCTTGTCAGTACTCCTATACAGACCCTGAAATATGTCTTAAGTTGGAGTGGAGAGTGAGATGGGGGGGGGGGAGTCAAAAATGCTAAGTTATTTAAATCATGTCAGTGTGTGGATGGGAGTAGCGTCATGTTAAGTGCTGACATAAATAATATTAAGTCACTTAATAGATATAAATATATGGAAATTCTATGATAATACCTCATTTGAATCTCATTATTACTAAGGTCCGTTATAGTTAATGCTATGCCCTTCATGGGAGAAAGCAGGGCTTAACGTTACGTTACTGTGCTTAGGGGATACAGCATTACTATTATTAATGGGATATTAATTACATTGTAAGCTCTTCGGGGCAGGGACTCATTTTCCTAAATATCACTTTTATGTCTGAAAGAGCTTCTTCCCATTATGTGTTATTTGTATTATTTGTTTTTTATATGTAGCCCCCTGTAAACAGCACAGGCTATACCTACTGTGGTAAGTCCTGTTAAGGGCAGGCACCAGTAGTGATCATGGGTTTTCCCCCTTTCAAGCCCTGCCCTGAGTGATAGATGCAGGCCCCTGACTCTGCTGCAGGCATGAGACAGAGGAGAGGTACTGCTGATGTCATCATGGGTGGGGCTAAGCCTATTTAGCAGCCCATTCCTGTAAGTGACAGTTAGTTCTATTCTAGCCTATGCTGGAGTCTGTCCTGGAGTGAGGAGAGTATACCTAGCTCCATCCTGGGAGCAGCAAGAGAAAGAACTCTGGCCTATGATACATTTGGAGAGCGAGCCAAGTTCAGGTGGACCAATGCCCCTCACCCCGATGATGGGGTGACGGGGAGAATCCATCCCCCACCCAGATGATACCCTCTGAGGTGGGCAGTGGGGTATTGAGGCCCCAGCCCAGTCCCTCCTGTCGGAGTGCACACTTGGAGGGAAGGAGAGGAGGAAAGGCCTGTACAGAGTGGAGGGTCGAGTGATAAGAGGGACATTGCTGTTGTTGTTGTGGCTGCTTGTCACCACTACTGCCGGGCGTGGCTCGGACCAATAAAGAGAGACATTACCTTTTTATCAAAGACTGTTGTGTGATTCTGGAGCATCCACCCTGGGACCAGGGTTTACTCTTCTATACGGGTCCTACCCCATACCCTGGGAAGGTATAGAGGATGGAGGCGCTGCACCACCACTGAAAGCATGGAGGCTATTACCCAGAAGCCTGGTCCTGTTATCCCCCATACCACCGCGGGAGACTCAGGCCCTCCTGTTCCACACAGGTACGCACCCCTAAGTACATGTAATCCGCCCTCCGACACCCTAGATATGTCAGATGAGTCTAGGGAGGGGGAATAAGGGTTACATATATATGTAACATGTCTGACCCTGTTGCTTCTCTGCCTCCTGTCACACAAGCCCTGATAGGTATTGCAGGCTGTGATAGAATGATCCAGGGCCATTGACACCACTTCTGCTATCCTCTGATTGACAGGAGAGGAGGTGACATGGTGTATATGTAGCCAATGGCAGTACAGACACTATGCCCTCCCCTTCTTGATAACAGGGGTAAGTGCCAAAAGTTAGTTGGGCAGTCCAGTCTGGAGTTGGAGACTGGAGGAAGGGCTGTGAGTCTCTGCCATCAGGGATGAGCGTGCCCACTCCAGCCCCTAGGGGGCTGGGGAACATCAGCTGCCATAAAGGCCTCAAGATTGAAAATTAGGCCTCAGTACTATCTGAGGTCATGCACCATCCTGAAGCCTGGGAACCTTTGATCAGCATCTGCATCGCTGTGTACGTGTACCATCTACCAGTGACTGCAATAAAGTACGCCTTGTCTATATATATTCCTGCCTGAGTTCTCAGTCTATCAGGTAGGGGTATGTCTGTAATGTGTACCAGTGGGAGACTGTCTCTGGCTACCCTAGAGCCACTGGAGCTGGAGGCGCTGACACCAAGAGCGAACTATGAGAAGCCAACAAAAACCTGTCCTGTTCCCCATGCCATTGCGGACAACTCAGCATATCCTGGACCCTTGCAGGTATGCAAGCACCACAACACCGGTGGGGGGGGGGGGGGCGGGGGGGTTGGAAGTGCAACATATGATTGTCACGTATATTACTGCCATGAAGCGCTATGTACATTAATTTCGCTATATAAATAAAGATATACATACATACATACATTAGCTTACTGTAGGTTAATTTCACATTAAGTAGCCAGACGGAGATTAGTGCATCGAGGTCTTAGTGTTAACCTTCATCCAGGCTGGCTCTGGTTGGGAGCAGGAAACATTGATTACAATCAGGGCCAACAACAGCCTTCCAGGGGACCGCGGACTAAAGTTTCAACCAGGATCCCTCCCCAGTCCCATGTCAGCGGCCTAGCGAGCCCACTCCTCTTTCTCCTACACACAGCTTTGCTCTCACTCCCCTCTCTCCCCCCCTTCACCCATGTATTTCTCTCCCCACCTCTGTCTCTCACTGTTCCCCCCTCACTCTCTCCCAGTCTTACACTCTTCCTCTCTCCCTCCCTTCTTTTCTCCCTTTTACACCCCCTCGCACACTCTCCACCCTTGCTATCACACAATGCCAGCCTTCTCTCAATCAATCCCACTCTCTCAATCCCCTCCTCACACTCAACCTCCTCATACTCAACCCCCTACTCAATTTCCCCCCCACTGGCCACACAAAATACCTCCACAACCCCGCCTCCCGCCCCCCCCCCCCCACACGCTCATGCACACACACACACACACAATACCCCCACAATACACCCCATACAGACACACACAATACCCCCACAAAGCCCACCTACACACATGCACACACAATACTCTCACAATACCCCCCATAAAGACACACACTACCCTCCTACACACACACACACACACACACACACAATACCCCAACAAAACCCACCTACTATATACACACAATACCCCCACATGAAAACCCTAGACACACACACACAATAACACCATTACACAATACCCCCCTACATATATGTTACACAAACCCTCCTACATACACACACAATACACCCACAAAACCCCTCTACACACAAACACACACACACACACAATACCACCACAAAAAACCCTACACACACACAGAATACCGCCACAAAACCCCCTCATACACAATACCCCCACAACCTCCCCCCCACACACAATATCCTATCAAAGCGGCCCCATACACACACATAATACACCCCCAAAAACCCCTACACACAATGCCCCCACAAAACTCACACAATGCACCCCCATACACACAATACCCCCACACTACACACACCTTACAAGTGGGACTCAGGCCTCCAGTCGGGGGTTGGAGAGATGCAGGCCCGGTGGCAGAAAGGGGACAGCTGCAGCTGGGTCCCACAAGAAACTAGAGGCCCAGCAGTCAGATGCAGAAGTTGGGGCCGAACTTCCAGTGCCACCCAGCTGGGCCTCCCGTAGCCACCGGGCTCGGGATAGTTATCCCAGCTCTCCCCCCTTTCAATGGCCATGATCACAATCAGAAAACTACCTATAAACAATGTAAACTTTATGTGCAGCGCCTATCTTACTGTAGATCTACAACATGACCAGAAAGGAAGTAAAGCAAGGTCTGAATCATATATCACTAGGCCCGGACTCTTTGTACGTCTGTTGCTGACAATAAGTATATAGGAAAAAAAATAGCCACAGTACTATTTATAAGTATTGCTTGATGCTGAAAATGCTCAGCTAAAGTGACTTCTGAATAAGCAATAATGAAAATGAAATGTTTGTGCATCCATAGGATTGCTAAGTACATCTTTTATATGGTTAACATACAGCAGTTTCATCAAGGTGGGATATGCCTGATATAGCATTATTTTTACAATCAATATGCAATGTCCCTCAGTATTTGTTCAGCTGATACTTAGTATATGTAACGGGTATTCCACCCCACCCAATCTCATATATAGTGTGGGTGAGTAGAACATGCGGTGTTACCGGTGTGGTGCGTATACCTGCAGGCTCACAGGAGGTCTGAGCCTCCGCTAGTGAGAGCCTGGGGAACGTTTCTTCTTTCAGCACCTCCACCTATGTAGGACTCTATAGAAATGTAGAATGACCCTACATAGGAACCCACTCAGAAACCACACACACAGTGATTATATAAACTAATGAGTTTACTAACATGTAATAATAACCTGTGTCCCTCTCACGAGGAGACACTAACAGTGACGTCTCGCAGGACGATTCCCCGACACCAGGTGATCCCACCCAGTGTCCCAAGAACCCCACCCAATGTCCCGTACTCCTACAGAGATAGTCAATGGATGACTGCGCAGTCACTAAGAACCTCTAGGCCTGTTGGTGCACATATGATGGTATAATACCTGCCGAGCACTCCGGTGCTCGGGTCAGCAACAATCTTCTCAAAGGATCAGTCGGGCGATGCCTCCTTCTGATCCTTCAACTGCACTCCTTGTACGTGGGCTGCTAGAGCGGTCCCACTCCGGAACAGTCTCTGTGGACCCCAACGTGGGTCCAACCGCTTCACGGAACAGCAACCTTTACTGTGTCCCTATCTTCCTAAAGGGCACGTGCTGCACTATAGGCCGTCCCTATAATACAGCAACCTGTGGTGGCTTGGGAAACTCCTATGGGCCTAAAGGGGTAGGACCTGTCCCACTCCCCTAACTACCCACGTCCCTTCAGTCTCACTAACGCTAACAGCCAACGTGCTGCGCAACAAGGTGCCTGCCTGTCAGACCTCACAGCACTAACAGCCGTGACTCTGACAAGGCAGCACTATACTAAGGGCAGCGTCCCTATCTTGGACCTCCCTAAGCACTTACCCACTAATCTAGTGGGGAGTTGGGGCCTACCTGTGGTGTGGGTACCTATATGGGGCAGGAGCTGCACTCGCTCCCCGCACCCTTCCTTCCCTCACAGCTCCCTGAATCCAACTCTTTGTAACCTTCCTTTTTCCAGCTCCCACTAATGTAAGTGGCAGGGTCCCTAACCTGGGGGCTGCCCCTGGCAACACTCACCTTACTGGGGAGCTGAGCTATCTCTGGCCCTGGGGGTACTGGCCTAGTACAGGGAGTCCCCGACTCCTGTACCCTACCTCCTTCCCTGGGCTGCTCCGGTCTCTGACTCACTAGTGTGCTCTTTTGCCCGCGAAATGTATCCACTTGCTCTCCTGGCAGTCCTGCAGCCCTATTGGCTCCTATGAGGCACCTGATGCCTCCCTCGCTATGCTCCATGGGAGTTGTAGTCCCATAGAGCCTATCCTGGCATTGGGGCCGCGTGCGCACTTGCCCTGCGCATGCGCGAGTCTTTGGGGGCCGCCTCAACCTTTCCCTACTCTGTTCTGGCCCTCGCGCGACTCTCCCTGACTCTGGGGTTCCTCCCGCGCCTGCGCGATCACTGCGCATGCGTGAGTGGTTAGGTAATGGCGGCGCCCTCACAGACCTGCTCCGGGAGCGCCGGGAGCCCTAGCAACGGCCCGATCGCGTCCCCGGCAACCAGCCCGCTCGCGGAGGCAGAGCACTACTCCCTGCTCCTGCGCCCACCCTTGGAAGCAGCCGTCGGGTCCGTCGCTGGCTCCGGTGGCACCCGCGACCGTGCTGCACCAAGTGAGGGGGGTCTCAAGGAGCTGCTGGAGACCTGGGTTACATATATAATTTGTATTCACAGCTATTGGATCTAGTTGCTAAAATACTGTAGCCCTATTTCATATAGATTTAAAAGACATTCTGAATGCAACAAGAAGGATATTATTTGATAGATTTGTGCAGTGGTGAAAATCTACAGTAACAGTGGGTCTGGTCACCAGCAGATCATTACCACGAGATGGTGGGATACTGTTGATGCTTGTTAAGATTACACTGTACTGTGTATTCACAAGAGATAGATCAACCCTTTTCTACTGTATGTGAATAAGTAATCCGTCCATTCTATATTTTTAAACTGGGCCTCCCATTTTTCTGGAATGATTTGCTTGACCACCCCAGAGTCCCTGGCACTCAAAATACTTACATTATCTGCACTGTCTCACTTTAAACATGCCTGTAATTGTAATTGCTGATTATGTTTATTTTGTTTCTCTCCACTTTGTTTCAGAGGACATAATTGAACATGACACGGGCATCTCATTATAACTTTAATTGTATATTTTTTAGGTGTATACGCAATGATCAGATACACTGTAGTATGAATTGTCTAATATGGCTAATTGAGTGTGGTGAATCCAGTGAGTTTGTCAAAACTAAACTACACTTTGTATCGAAGTTTTTTCAATCAGATTCTTTATTCATCTACAAGTTTCATGTATGTGTAGCATATGTGCACCCCCCCCCTGGAGATTTAGTCATGGCTATTGCTAGGAGTAGTGCTGGTTACCTGTTTGGCACAGGAGAGCTGAGGTACCCGCGATGGTGTGGGGAAAGACAGACAGACTTTTAGGGATTCATCCGATTCTTCTTCTTGGTGACAGCGCCTCCAGACCTAGGGGGCTTCAGCAAGGCTGAAGGCAGTCCCCGATATAACAGTCCTTACTCACAATACTCCCTCCACACAGTCTGCCGCAGAGCCAGAAGTATAAATGAGGATGATCATTATTATAGCAGCCACTGCGATATTGCTACAGCGAATGCTTTAGTTGATAAGGTAGATCTATGGCTTCTGAATGATACTTGCCTGCTGGTACAGTAATAGTGAGGCCTCTCTGGATTGAATTAGTGCCTCAGCCCATGAGGGACTGAGCACGTCTCTCTCCCAGCCGGGAGAGCTCGGCGCTCCTACCCCATGAAGGGATAGATGGAACCCCCAACCACAGACTGAAGGACCCACCCCTAAGGGGCTGAACTTCATACTATAATTTAGGCACTTCCTTCATGTAGCTCAAAGTGGGAGGGCCCAGCACATGCACCACCACTCCAGTCACTCAGGAAGTCAGCATGAGGAGGGGGAAAACCCCATAGGATAGCCTGTCACTGTCTGTGTCTTACTAGAACTTACATGACAGGAAGGTAGGGAGATAGCTAGACCAGCCGTCGCTATATATGTATCCTCTGAATTATTTTGGGAACTACAGGTAAAGCAGATTAGGTTTATATCCTACAGATCAATAGAATTTAGCAGATGATTTAGAGAGTGCTTCTATCAGGTGCAATGTAGAATTATAGTATAAAATTAAAGAGCAATGTAGGAATAAAGCACTCGACAGTAAAAAATATAAGAAGTTTATACAACCAGCTCTTGGTCTCTTAGCTCAATATTTCAAAAACATTTTCTTAGTATGCAAAAAAAAAAATGAAAGTGCAAAGTGTCTTGGAAAGACAGGATGGGTGCACACGTCGCCCTGAGTATGCAGGTCTGCACTCCATCTCCAAGTTTTGATGACATCAAATACAGCAGCAAGGAAACTACTTGCATCATAACAGAGAGAATAAAGCCACATTGAACAGATTGGCATTACGTTATTTGCTTCCATCTGTCTGAGATTTATTTAGTTATTTATATATAAAATGTTTTAACATTAAGTAATATATTGAGAGTTACCTCTCATTTCCAAGTATGTCCTGGGCACAGAGCTATGATGACAATACAGTACATGGTTACATTAAATGAACAGGGTTACACATTATATTTAAAGACGTTGCAATAATAAAGATAATACAGTTCAACCCCGTTATAACACGATCCGTTACAACGCGAATCCGCTTATAACGCGATGCAAGCGTGGCTCCCAATTTTCATGAATACTTTTTTATGAATACTTTACAACCCGATTATTGGTGTCTTAAATACTATATTGTACAATGCATACAATTGAACATTATTTCTAACGCGATCCTCTTATATCGCGATGTGATTCTTTGGACCCCAAGCACAGCGTTATAACGGGGTTGAGCTGTATATGTTATAGGCACATGTAATAGTTACAGACCAGATAAAAATGTGAAACAGCTTTAGTTTGGAAAGAACATAGACCAGTGGAAACTTTGAGAGTCTCTGGTAGATTGTTCCAGTTGTGAGATGCACGGTAACTGTCGGAGTTGCTTATATTATTAATTTTGCTTGACTGCATACTGTATATACGGAGCGGGACTTTGAAATTAGATGAAGCTATTCAAGCAAGGAAACCGATAATGGTCCCTCCCACCATATCACAAAGCACTAGAGATCCTGTATGTTATGAGTGAGCAGACCTCAGAGCGACATTGCTTTTTTTTTATATATTCTTTGGATTTCTTCCCTCCCTTTTCTTAATCCTCGCAATTTTTTTTGCACTTTATTATTATTTTTGCGCTTTATTATTATTTTTCGCATACTAAGAAGACCTTTTTTTAAAATATTGAGATAAGATGCCAAGCGCTGGTTGAATAAAATGATTGCCTTTTTAACTTTTGAGCGCTTCATTCCTAAATTGCTGTTTTATTTTGTACTTTTTAAGGAGATGGGTATGGAATGTAATAGCAACATATTGAGTTACTAAAACATCTATTCCTAGGAGAGTTCTGCACTTGGGGACTGTCTGGCTTTCTGTAGAATTACAGTAGCTGCATTGTTGACAATATATAACGTTTTTGCCCGTATATTTTGCTTAGCAGTTATATAGTTCTAGTGATCATGACTGAGTTATAATGCAGGTTTCATTACAGATGAATTTTGCCTAAAGTATGTTTGTTTTAGTTTTTGATTGGGGGGAAAATGGTAATTTAATCAAAACAATCATACAGCTTCCTATTTAAAAGTTTGTCATATACAATCTATTTAGCAATGTAATAATAGGAATATGTTTTTAAGACAACTGAAATGGAGTGATATAGAATGCTAGTGACAGGTTAGAATGTGGTGCAGTCTCTGCCCACCTACAAAGAATATATAGTGTTTGCAAGGTAAACTAATGGTGTTAACCCAACTGGAACTGACCTGCTCGGGTAAACACACAAGTCAGCTTGGGCTTTAATCTCTGCCCATCAAATATACTAATACATATATTATATAACCAAAGATAAACACATGGTTTGAAATGTTAACTCAACTGGAACTAACTGGGTGGTGCAGACCCACAGATAGAAAAACAGATCAGGTGGTGTTATAGTCTCTGGCCAACTGATATATGGCATATATCACGAGGTAGGTGGTTAAGCGACTAGATGTAGACACTAGAGATATGGGAAACTGTCCTAACTACATTTGTAAAAGTTTTTGAAGATTTTTTTTTTTTTTTAAATCACAGTTTGAGAAGATATCTTGCCAGGCAAAACAGGAATAAAAAATTGTGAAATGTTTAGAGAGAGAGAAAGAGAAGTATAATTGTATAGACTACCCACTGACCTACAGTATATACCTTACAGAACACACATGTATACCACACGTGGAGAAATACAGATGTAGCCAGCGTTATATAAACACCTGTCTCGTTATGGTGGGGTATGTTGTGATATTCTTTATTATCACTGCTGAATCCTATGGAAACTCAGTGATACTCTGCGGCATAATAAAATATTCTGCGTTATCAGTAAGTATGATAAATCTGACTACATCCATACCCGTGAACAACCCTGAGATACCTGAGAAATAAGCTAATTCGAGAGTGCAAATAAGTTAATTTAAGTATTCAAATGTCATAAAAAATATTCAGATGTCATAAAAAGTTACTACAGAGTACATTTTAATTTTTCTTTTCACTTCTCCGGTATAATGCCTTACCCTTTAAAGTAAACTTAGCTTAATTGAAATAACTTACACCAGACACAAACACAAGATGGTGGTGGGGCAGCGCAATTTATTAAGCCATCATAACAAGGGAAGGGTGGGAATGTTGTTCCAGTCTTCTTCACAGGGAGCCTCTGTCCTTTATTTATATCTCCAAATTCCCACCCACTCTTGACTCCTCCCTGCCTACCACTCCTCAGCCAATGATTTGACGCTTCACCTAGCAACACACCTTGAACCAATCCCTAAACACCTTCCTTATCTCTACCTGGTAACCATCTACACCTTTCCCGTCTATAGTAATTCACTAGCTTCCCATTAACAAATCCCCTTTTGGCCCCTTTGAACGAGGTGAATCAGGGGTCATCCCAGGTCCTTTGTCGCCCTATGGCTAATTGCCTCTGGGGCTTTCATTCTGAAAGAGCACGATTGAAAAACCTAGTAATAGAGTGTTAAACAGAGTGTTTTCCTTTTGGTCCGACGAGTATTCTAAAACTTGCCTTGAAAATCTGGGGCTTTCACCAACAAGATCCAGGTACATGCTGCATACATGCTGGGTACATGCTGCAACATTTCAGTGACATTTCTGCAGAGACTAATGGCCCATCGGATTAACACAGCATGGGTCCCTGGTAGTCCCATTCAGTTTGAATGAGACTGCCAAGTACCCCCGCTGTTAATCCGATGGGCCATTAGTCTGTCTGCAGAAATGTCACTGAAATGTTGCAGCATGTACCCAGCTTGTTGGTGATTGCCCCAGATTTGTTTTAGAATACTCGTCGGCACTACAGTATAGTATTTGTTGTATTGGAAATGAATTATTTGTCCTTTGTGCAGGTATTGGTGCAAGGACGACTGATTACCTGGATCCCTCAAAACGACCTTGTAAGTAGGCTAGAAAGAGCAAGAAACTTTAGTTAGGACTTCAATTGATAACAAATATACCTCCTAATTAAGATAGTTGCTACTGTGCATTTCAGCTCTAACCTCCAAAATGCATCTGATATTGTGTAGTAACTACTGTGAACTCCTGAATCATGAAGGCATCATGATTCCAAATAATGTTCTACATTTCCCAAACTATCAATATTTCTGTTTTTAAGTGAGACACTATATTTACTATTTCAGTTAAAAAATAAATTGATATCGGGTAAAAG
Organism: Ascaphus truei; assembly: GCF_040206685.1. Taxonomy (NCBI): domain Eukaryota; kingdom Metazoa; phylum Chordata; class Amphibia; order Anura; family Ascaphidae; genus Ascaphus; species Ascaphus truei. The sequence continues at coordinate 92,691,448 of NC_134488.1, forward strand.
TAACATGTTTAACCAACTTACGCTTTTGGAGTTTCTTAAGGACAGTCCAGTATGGTGAAATATTTGGCAGAGTGAAAACAAATCTCTGATGGATGGAAAACAGCGCCAACTCTGCTCACTAAAAAGCTTTTAATGTATGTAATTTGGTTAATGTTTGCATAAGGTCAAACCTTTCCTGGGCCCTAATTCTATATGCCTATCCTAATTTGAATATAATAGACTGCATTTAATTTGGGCCACAGTTAAACAGTGGAAGGAAATAATAATGCTTCCACTCAATATGTCCTAGTCTTAGAGTGGTCAGCAATAATGTTATTATACTGTAGTACAGGGGGCTCAACTCCAGTCCTCTTAGCCACTGTCAGCAATGCAAATACCGTATGTATTTATTGTATCTTACAACGTTTTTATTAATTACACAGAGCAACTTATTTTAATGAGAATGCATAGACCTGATTGGTATGTTCTCTGAAGCAATACCTTGCTAGTGGTGTAAAAATATCCTCATCTTATTTGTAATATATTATTTACATTATTCCAGTCTGGTACTGATAATCTTGTCATATCGTATCATGAACGAGAATCTCTAGCCTCTGGATACTTGCTTAGATGAAAGACATGTTGGGTGTGCGACGTCTTTGTAATGGTGCATTATGTTCTTGACTTACACAACACCTGGTGTGAATTGCAGGAGACAGGCTAGAAATGTATATTTTACAGTCAAAGGAGAAATCCGCACAGACAGTGAAGATGAAACAAGACGCACCTTGCCAAATCCTTAGTTATTGTGTGAGAATATTTAAATGTCTTCTAGAATCGTCCTTGGAGGATATGTCAGTTTTACAACTATTTAAGTTGATGTGCTTCAATTTCAGCCAACAAAAGAGTTAGGAATTGGAAACACAATGAGAAAGGGACAAATGAAAGTGAGCTGCCGGTGATTAGTCCTGTTGTAAATGGACTATATCCGTTTGTAAAAGAGAAGAAACAATAAGAAAGACGGGGTGTCTGAGCCCCTCTGGGTATCCAAAGATGCCAGTTTTAAATAGTTCTGTATTTTTCTGTCTCATTTAATACACCAATTTACTGTCTGCAGTGCTAGTACAGCCTCAAATGATACAATAAAATAAATAATATTGGATATTATATGATGGTAAATATGATCTTTACCCATTTCTCTTAATATAAAAAAACACTTTGTAAGTAGAAGCTCTGCTTTTTTTCCCATGCAATATATTGCAAGCATCTTTGGCTAAATTGTGACACTTCCCAACTTCCCCTCTTTCATAAAATAATTATTTATTGGTGTCATGTGAATAAATAGTGGCAGATATGTGGACACATAGTTAATTTATAGCCACTATTGTAAATTGAAAATAAATCTCTTGCAGAACCCAAAATCTGAAAAAGGGTCAATTGCTTTATAACTTTCTGGTTATTTAATGTTAAGTGCAACATCGAGAATTTGCAGAGGGAATATAGCTATCTTATAAACTTTTGAAGATACTGTGATTGATGTCAGACAAAAGGTGAAGGTGTTTTAAAGTGCTTTGTGCCCCATATAAGGAATATTTTTAATTGCCTTTTATTCATGTTTTTAGCCATGTATATGAGCTCTGATAGCCTCTAAGTACACGCCACATACAAAATGCTTCTCGTATCATAACCTTTGTCAAATGTTCCTTTTTTTTTGTACATTTAGTATATTTACAAGAAAGGATAGTAGAACAGAGTTCAACAAGAGTGCTCAAATGTCTATAGATAAACAGTCTTGAAAAAAATCAATAAACGGTTTATTGATTGAAGAAGGAAATCAAACAGGCAAAATCACAATAAGGTGAGTATAAGGTATATAGGTGAGCGTAATGTATTGACATGTATCTAAGGTCCTGGGGGTGCTGTGAATGGAGAATGATTAGCTCCACCACATCACACCCAATGAGGACAATGTCACACACGCTTGCAATCACCTTGTGAATACCTCCTAATGTAATGAAATGGTAAAAACTCACATGAGAAATACCTGTATTCTTCTTTGGGCGTGCGTCTGTGGTAACAGTTGATCAATGGAGATTCCGCTCGAAGCAGTGAAGCAGAGCACAGCCATGCAATGAGGATATATCAGGATCACAGCGGTAGAGTAAAAAACTTCTTTATTTGAACACCATGGTGCAGACAGGAATGGAGGGTAGCTCTTACGCGTTTCACACCTGTGCGGCGCTTCGTCAGAGACGTCGCTTCTCGGCCTTTTGGCTAAGATCAAGTGTAGGGTCTGTCCTGTGAAGGACAGACCTAAAAGGGTGCACTTGGTCCTCTGGTCATGGCCGGGAAGAGTGGATATGTAGCCCGGGCTATTTTATCACGGCACCTCAGGAGTGATTAACCTGGTGGAGTCATGTGTTGCCACACGCACTTCGACTTTTGCACAGATAAATTTGCACACCCCTACATTTTTCTGCACTGGCACCCCTTATTGCCTTCCGCTGAGGGGTTCGCCACTATTTTTTTTACCCGCCAGGTTTCCGGATCTGGCGTGCACTTGTGCACATTTTGTTGTTTCGTCTGAGCACCTCCTGCACTGCATTGCACAGCGCACTGGAGCACTCGCACCATGGATTGTATTTTTTTATTTTTGGGTTATCAGTCACCTAATTTTCTTCGGAGAATGCAAGACTGTGTGCTGGTCGGTGGTCGCCATTCCCTCGGGAGAAGACTGCGGTGGGCGAGTAGGCGTCAGCCGAAAGCCCTAAAGACTTGTACCCTCCTGCGGCGTCTGCTGCACTAGGAGGGAACAGGATGGACGTCAGATTCTTCGGATGACGACGTCGGTGTAACATCAGAACTTTTCCTGGCCCTTGTGGCTGAAGAGGACTGACCATGTCATGGACTTGCAGCTCTCCGGAGCCTATAGTCACAAGTTTTGCGCACCTGGTCTCACTTGACCATGAGCACGGTTTTTAGAGGTGAAATCACTTTTTCACCACCCGGGCTACAAAAAAAAAAAAAAAAAACTGTCTGTGGGTGGTTTTCTGGGTATGCACCTTAACCCTGGCTGGGCTCAAAGCTGTGACCATGCAGCAAGCTTAAGCCTATAGGGAACCATGTTAAAAATGGTTTTTGAGGCAAAAAGTGACACTGTGTGCTCATTTGCATGTCATTTCCCAGAATCCCTTGCTGCAGTGGAAGTGCTGTATGGTGGGTGATAATGGGGAAAGGCGGGGTTGCAGACCTGCCTAAGACATGCAGATGAGCATACAGCTGTATTTGCGCATATATATATATATATATATATATATATATATATATATATATATATATATATATATATACCATGTGGCGACGAATACCAGAGGCAGCACTCCAAAAGGACAAGCTTTCAAGAGTTTTCCTCTCTTCCTCAGGTCAGCAATACTGATATACAAAGGTTTCTATAAATTAGACAGGGATTGGTAAAAACAAAAGGAAAAATGTAGAACAGAGAGATGTATATGGGGTAGGTGGGGTGGGGTGGGTGGGGAAGGCACTGGAAGGGTGTTAAAACAGAGATAAGGAAGGTGAAAATTTGGGGTGGGGGGCTGTACATCCACAGCAGCACAGAGGGGGAAGGTATAGGATGGCACAATGGCATTGATAAATTATCAATATAGAACAGTGATTCCCAACCAGGGTTCCGTGTTGCAGTAGCAAGCGGCGCGACAGTTGCAGTAGGTATTAGCACTTTGCGGGGATATATACAGTCTATGTTTTGGCGCTGTGTCGCTCCGGGCGATGCCGCGCGCCTTTTTTGGTATATCACGGCCTAAGGCAGAGCGAGTGGAGCATTTACTAAAGTTCTGGAATGTGGGACATTGTGTATACAAAGACTGGGTTGAATATGTGAACAGTGATGGGACCAAGAGGGCACACAGATGTTTGGGGAGGAGTTGTTAGTAAGCCAGGCCCTGCTCCTTATCACTAATCTAGAGATTGTTATCTTGTTGCTTTTGATAATGCTGATCTATGAAATTGCTTTTAGTTTATGCAATTATCATGTTAAATTAGATTTTTACTGTACCTTAATAATAGTCTTGATGGGGATATCAAGGTTTTCAGCAGAGAGATTGACTGCCACTTAACCTTAGTTGAGACAGCCTGGTATTATAATAATATATAATGGGTTCATTTAATTAGAAGTCATCTCTTCCCCTCCCCATAGCTAGTGGAAGGAATCCTACCACAATGTACTGTATAAATAGCCGTGCCCTTTCTCCCTTGATAAATCTGAATTCTGTCTTTAGTTTTTCTTTAGATTTAAGTTATGAGTTCCAATTAGCTTCATCTTACTCCAGTTGTACCTGACTGGAGATGCTCCATGGAAGAGACCTTGAGAAGATTTGGGGGAGTGGAATGCAAAGCCTGCCTGAACGTAGCTGAAAAAATGCTTAGTATTTTTGCATCGGGAGGATCCCAGGCATTGGTATAACACAGGGATAACAGAGAACAGGAATATGGGGTATGTAGCAAGGTATGCTCTAACTGAAGGTTCCTTTGAGGGTTAATTATACCCTGTCCACTACTTTAGCTCTCTGACAAGCATGGATCCCCCTTTGGGGGGGGGAGCCCCTGGGAAAATTGCCAAAAAGTGACTTTGTATGAAGACTGTTTAATAAAGAGTTATCCTGTTTTATTAATGTTCCTGGTGCCATTATTCCACTAGTCCTCCTCTATTACTGCCCCTGGAAGAACCTACGGGTGTCAGAATACCACCTCTGAGAAAATATCCCAGTCACTGACTGTACACTATAAGTACCTTCAAGGGTGTGGCCCCTTGGCCAGGAGGGGGTTAAACGTAAAGAATATATTTTATATTTCAGTGATCACGGGAACAGTCAAGGCAATTCTACAAGAAATAGTGGATCACTGGAAATGTACAGTGGCATAATTCTCTGTATTTCTAGTACAGTATGTGAAACTAAGCTGCTAGTTGCCAAGGACCAGGTTTAACAATAGCTCGTATGCTCTACAGTGCAATTCCCTTGAGAAAACCAATGAAGAAAGGAAGATATAAAACCGGTCTAGCAAAGTCTGTCGCCTCTAACCACATGGTCACTTTATTTAATATTGAGTTCACATAGCTACTTCAATTAACTTACCCTTTAAATTGACAAATACTTATGCTGTAAATCCTCCATTCATATGAAAGGGGTCTGAAATTCTCTGGTCTCTTTCTCTTGCACCATGGTTCAGTACGCTCCAACAAGTAGAGAAACACATTGTGTACGTTTTAACGCCCTGAATGTTTGCCTGAGTATTAATTGAGCCTAACAATCACTAGGTCCTTACACCTGTTTTTTTTTTTTTTGTTAGGTTCCTAGATGTGATCAACTTGTCTTTCATACAAAAACAGCTTTTCTAAAAAGAAAAAAGTATATTTCAAATGGACTAGACTGGCAACGTGTTTTACTAACAAGACATTTGTCCATACTGTACAGTAAGAATGGAGAGCACTAATTAAGCACTATTAAGGACACAATTGAAGTACCAAACATTCTTATTTACTCCACCTGATCTGATGATGTTCCTCTTTAGGGAAATTACTGTATAGCTGTCAACAAAACCATACATGTTAATTCATGTTAGTTCATTGAAACCATTCCCCACTGGGTAGACTAGACTATAGAGTCTTGCACAGATGTACAAAATTGTCCCTGCTTCAAACTGTCTGTTAGTAAGCTGTCAATACATTTTTTTTGGTGTATGTTTATTTTTATTGTAGTTTTTGTAATGTAGAAAGGGGGGAGGGGTACAGAACAGAAAAGGGGAAGGGAAAAGCAATAATGTATTGTTGCATCGTTACATTTATAAGCAATGAACAACAGTTAGTTACACAGTATATACATGTTCAGCAAATAATACAGCTGAGTCTGACTAGGAGAGACCAGCAGGTCATATCATATACAGAGCCCTACACATATCAGACACACTATATCTTATGTGACCCACACCGATACACAGATTTATTATATTCTCAGACCAATTGGTGTGACCTATTCTTTATATATTGTGGACGAGCGCAACCATTAGGGAATCTTTTTGACCCCTTCGAGGATCACAGGCCCTGTATACGTTTACTACTTCCCTCATGCACCTACTAATTCTATTGTTTATTAGACCACACATACTACGGTTGAGCGGTTAGTTCTTCTATTTAACCAACTCTGTAATATCCCTCACAGGAAGCTGTGATTACCCTACGCTAGAATCCATGGCTGCCATAATCTTAAAATAAGAAAGGCTCTCCATATCCTAGATTTAACTTGTGTGATAGATGGTGCATTAGGTTTCTTCCAGGTCATTGCTGTCTTGCATGCACTGTAACTGCAGTGTATATATTTGAGACCCATTTGTTTTCGCATGTTTTGACATTTTCCATCAGTTTACATAGGAGCTCACACCAGGGATCTAAAGAAAAATCTAAGTCTAGAATATCCTGAAGTAACTCATGGAAGGCTTCCCATAGACTAGAGCCGCGCTGCGCAAACAGCATTCGCGTCCCCCCCACCCCCAAAGGTACGGCTTCAAATGACGTTGCGGGTCACATCAGGTGACCCCACTGCATCATTTGACATGCATTGCCATGGTGACACGTAACGCCACATGATCCCGCAGCGTTATTTGATGCTGCGTTGCCATGGCGACGCATTGCCGAAGACCCAGCTGCCAGTAGGTAAGTGAGGCTACAGAGGCCTCACGCCTCCCCCAGCATTAAATTAAATGCCGGGGGGAAGAGCGCAGGGCCTCTGTAACCGGTGCACTAGAGATCACTAGTGTAGGAAAGAAACTACTTTCTTGTGTGCATGGAGAGGATTGTGTGCAGAATGGGGAGGAGTTTGAAGACATGATTTTTAAGTGATTTGTTTTAATAATGTATTTGATTGACAGCACTTAAAAATTACTCACTCGGCTAAAATATATAAGCCGGAGATAGTTACTTAGCAAGTGGCATACACTGCTAAAAAATATTAGGTAATTGTTGCTTACAGTACTAATAAACATCAGAAATTCTTGAGCTTTATTCCTATTCCATTCATGTCCAAACTCATGTATTACAAGTGTAACGGGTATTCCCCCATAAAATCGCATATACTGTGTGTGTGCGGGGAACTTAGTGTTACCAGGTGTGGTGCTTTACCTGTTAGGCTCACAGGAGGGCTGAGCTTCCGCCACGGGGAACCTGGGGCATGTATAATACTATGAGTAACCGCGTACTCGGTGCAGCGCCTCCACCTGCGATGGCTCCCACCCAAGGGGGAGTGATCCTTGCAGGACAATATATATATCACACAACAGCATATAAAACAACTAATAACTTTACCTGTGAGTATAGAACGTACTTATGCATATAACATCACAGGTGTCCCTCCCTAGAGGAGACACTACTACTGCGTCTCGCAGGACGCTTTCCCCCCCTTCACCGGGTGATCCCACCCTGTGTCCAGTGACCCCACACAATATGTCCCTTTTAATGATATGGATGTGTGTTTGACTGCGCAGCCACTAGTCCCGTGTAAGTACTCGGTTGGTGCACTTATAACGATACCTGCCTGGTGCGGCGGCACCTGGCTTTAAAGGATCTTCTCAAAGGATCTGACGAGCTCTTACATGACATCCAGGATCCACCCGCGTGGTGATCCATCAGGGGCGATCCCACCCTGAAGATAGTCCAGCTCTCTTTAATGGCGGAGACTTGAGCCCAAGTCTCCCAGCAGGAAACACAGCGTCCGCTGTGTCCCTAACTAGCAAACGACTAATGGGGCAGGGTCCCTAACCTAGGGCCTGTCCCTATAGCACTCAGCTACTGGTGACTCAGGGCTATCTGGGGCCTAGGGGGATGCTGGCCTAGTGCAGGGAGTCACTGACTCCTGCACCCTACCTCCTTCCCTTAGCTGCTCCGGTCACCAACTAACTAGCGTGCTCCAAGCCCGCGAAATGTATCTATCCCTGAGCAGGGAGATACTGTAGCCCTATTGGCTCCCTGGGGTCATGTGGCTCTGCCCCTGTGCACCCTGGGGGCTGACTGCTGTTGGGAGCTATTCTCCCTGCGGGGGCCTCGCACGCGCTTCCTTTGCGCATGCGCAACTACATAGAGGTTGGCGGCGCCCTGCTCGGGAGCCGCCGGGGACTTGGAGACGCCAGAGCGCTCCCTGCACTAGCCCCCACCCTCCAGAAGTGCCGGCGGGTCTGTCGCGTGACCCTCGGCAGCGGAGGTAAGAGGAGGGGGGGGGGCGCGGTGCAAGGGGACCTGGCTACACAAGGTTTGTATTATCACGTATGTGTTATCATAACATTAGACATATTTATTCTCTTTCCTTCCTTCCCTCCCTCCTTCCTTTTTTAATTCCTTATTTCTTTCATCACAGAAATCCTACAAATGTTTCATACTTGATCATTACAATCAGGCTAAAATGATACATAATATCTACAATTTGTGGGGTTTCCTATACCTTGTTATGAATCCAACCAAAAGCTTAAAGGCCATTATTCAATAAACTGATATAACGGCAATTGTCTTTAATGGCCACATCAAACAGTAGCAGACAAAATAAACAACTCATCACTGTAACTGACTTGCTTAAAGATTGTATAATGGTTATAGTAAAACTTGTATTTGTGTCCTGTGTAACATCAGTATGTTTTTCTGGGTCCTCTGAAAATCACATTCATCAGATACTTCTTTTTCTATACTTGTATCTGTCTGGCAGTGACGATTAGGCCAAGTCCATAGTGCCTTAGCCCGTGCGGAGGCATGCGCGGCCGTGACGTCACCCGCGTGAAGCGGGTGCATTTTTCGGCAATGGTAGACGTGCCTTCAGTGGGCGTGTCTAAGGGTGTGCCAGTGACGTCACGGAGCTGGTTCGCCTTCATTGGGTAAACTGCTCACATGACCCGTCTGTCGCGCCGAGAAATCAATTTCAACTGATTTCTCTCGCAACACGCGCCCCCTCCTTCTTCCACGCGTGCCGTATGGGTGCGATCACTGCCTTAAGGCAATCTGATGGTGCCGTGTGCGGATGCCTCCGTGCCGTCTGCGGCAGCATGGCCCCAGCCCTAGGGATGTGTGAAAATATTGCTGAAATTCAGAAACCAGGTGAAATTTGCCTATTTTTTCCCCAGAAAAAAAATGCACAAAAATGAGCAATACTTAAAACATAATAGGCAAATATTAAAAGTCAATGGGAGAAGGAGCGGCTCAGTGAGTAAAGATACTGATTCTGGCACAGAGTTCAATTCCCGGTGTCGGCTCCTTGTGACCTTGGCAAGTCACTTTATCTCCTTGTGTCTCCGGCACCAAAAAACATAGATTGTAAGCTCCACAGGGCAGGGACTGTGTCTGCAAAATGTCTCTGTAAAGTGCTGTGTAAAACTAGCAGCGCTATACAATAACAAACTATTATTATTATTATTACTATTATTATTATTAAGTAAATGAGAAAGGTTGTGTGGCCTTTACAGTATATACTACCATTTACACAACATTCTGGAGAAGAACTGAGGTGAGTGACCACCCCAATGACTTGTGCTACAGAGTATACATATTCCCACAGGTTAGAAAGAGTCTGAATAATGTCCATATATATCCGGAATATATCACACAAGGATGGTATAATAAACGGAGCAGATCAAGTCTAATGACTTAACCCCTAGTGTGGGGGATAGTCTAGCGGTAAAGGTAAGAGAGGGGTGACTGGGGGAGGTTTTTCAACCGGCACCGGACCCCTTCAATATAAATCCGCATATAAGACAAAAATATCCTGGCGAAGCTCCGTAATGAATGGAAAACAACGTCCACTCACTGCATCTGATGTGTCCGGATGTGCGTGCTCCTCGCTGCTCGTAGTACACGAGGGGAGAATTTCTCACTGTGAAGAGAGAAAAAGCAGCGGGCACTGCCGGACACTTGAGAATGAAGGCTGGACTGCGCTGGAGTAAAAAAGTATTTATTGTGCCCTATGCAAACAAAAATAAAAAGGGAAGGACCCCCGAAGATTTGTGACATTCTGCTGAAATTCTGGCAAAAAATTGCAAAATTAAAAGCAATTTGTACCTCTGTGATTAAAAAAAACAAAAACCAGAAATTAAAAAAAAGTTTAAAAATGAAGCAAAGCAGATTTGTAGACATTCGCACATCTTTAATGATGATACTATAATTATATTGCAAAGAAAGAACAAAGGAAAGCATGGCCTATATTTATTAAGAAAATCTTTGGAAAACATTTGGTCACCATGGAAACATTGAAAGTTTAAGAAATATTGCAAGAACAATTGTCTTCAAGTGCCAGTAACCACATAGAATCTACTGAAGACATTGATCATGTGTTCACTAGCTGGTATCATTTGTGAATAGCTAGTACTGTGTACTCATTTGCATGTCATTACCCAGAATCCTTGGCTGCAGTGGAAGCATTGTATGCTTTGCTTAATAGCAAAAAACATGTGCATTTTTCCATGCAATGCAATTACCAGTCAAATTTCGTCCATCCTGACCATTATTTGTGTTCTCCAAAATGAATCCTTTATTAATTCATTATCATTAAAAATCCTTAAACTTCTTTTTCTAAAGGAATAAAGGGATCTTTTTTTAAAGTGACCTATCGTCTTCATTCATTATCTCCTTTACACATTCTCTCCAGTGCCTAGAAATCTTAAGATGTTAACAATGTTTTGACCCTCACTTGGCGCCTCCCACTTACTCCGGAAATCAGAACAAGTCATCAACTTTGAAAGTCATAACAAGTTTTAAATGTGTAGTGAAGAGATCGTTATTTTATCCAATTGTCATATACAAACTCCCGAGACATAATTGTTTATCTGCTGTCTGATCCTCCCCTCCTTGGGCAAGGGACTCTTTCTGTCCTTTTGGTTAATATGTCAAAGCTGGCAAGCACCTCATTAACTTCAGTAAATTGTAAATGTTAATGTTTCCAGTATAACAATTTCTTTCACATTTCATTCATCTGGCTGTCTCCTGCAGCCTGTTGCTGCTAAATCACTGTACAATTTTTTTTTACTCAGCACACACTTTAAAGCGGCAATCCAAGCGCTTTAAAAATATTTTATTTTTTTATTTTTGAACATAGGATTGAAGCAGGGGGTCTCCAGAGCTGAACCCCATTCATTTCATGGGGAACCCCCTGCTTCCAGAGATACAGACCTCCATAGGGGGTGCCTGTAGCCACTTTGCTCGGCTAGCAGGGTTCAAGTAACGGCGGAGTTTCAAAGCTCCCACACCCTTCTGGCCAATAGGAAGCCACAATGTCATCAGGATCGGTTTCCTATTGGCCCGCGTGACACGGGAGCTTTAAACCCCAGCATACCAGCATCCCTTACGGAGGTATCTCTGGAGATTAAATTAAAGGGTTTCAGCTCCAGGGATCCCCTGCTTCAATCCTTAAAATAAATGTTTAAACAAACAAAAAATAAACGATTGGATTACTCCTTTAATTGATCAATCCAAGTAAGTTTGGAAGATGCCTGGCATTTTTCTCATCATCAGTAATATACTTGTAACAACTCTACCCCCGGCCAATAGAAGAGGGGCCACACCAGTGTGCGTCACGGTCTGTATGGTGGTGTATGCAGTGCTCATTGGTTTGTTACCTTATTCATCAGGTTCTCAGGTGCTGGAATTCATGCCAGGCTGGTATGATGAGCAATAAACAGATACAGGGCGCCAGGTACTTTTCTGTAACTTTATTTGAACAGTCCAATAATATAACTTCTTCTGTAGGGGTGCGCATGCAGCAATCCCCAAAGGGCACAATTATTTCCCCTGGTGTCACTTTAAGGCAATGCACTTGCCTTTGTGAATGTGGCCGCTCCCACCACCACTGGGACCCATTGGCAGGGAGCCCTCAAGCTTGAGGAAGCACACCCTATCCACCTGACATAGCTTCTGTTCCCCTCTTTTGAGGACAGCTGGGAACCTATCCCTTCTGGCAGCTGTGGGCTGATAATCCAAGGAACCTATCACTAAGGAACCTATGATGGAATGCCTTGTCATCCCTCCTGTGGGTAGGATGCACCTAAGGGCCATATAGGGAGACAATGTAATTGATAGTCACTTTTTCCTCACTGGAAAATAACAAAGGGCTTCTTTCCTAGTTACTTACTATACACATATTTACAGGTGAGATCCCCTCCTCTGGTTCCTCCTGGGATCTTAAGATCCAAGTCCCTTATATTTATAGATTTACCCCCCTACCCCTCCAGCTGGGCAGAATAAGGGGAGGGCTTAACCAAGCTGAACCACCATCCACCAGGTGTCCCTTCCAGCACATTCTTGAAACCAGGGACTGTCCAATTACCTGTCTATGTGACTTGCAACATGAAATTACAGGTAGTTACATGAAACCTGCATCAATATACTAGGGCCTGTAAAACAATGAATCCATTAACTCCCTGTAGGAAACAGGAGCCCACTAAACTAATTTAGCATAGCCCAAGGGTGCTACTCACTGCTTTAAACAAAAAAAAACAGGGAAAATCAAAAAGGTAGAAAAAAAACACAAAAAGTAGATAACGGTGTGTGTCAAACCTATAAGTAGGTGGCTGGTGGAGAATTTTAGGAGATAAGTGCTGGGTATAGTGGCTGTATAGATACTTTTCATAAGAAGATTAATCAGGTTTTACATTAACTCTTTCAGATACTGAGACTCTTTAACTGTTGATTCAACTGGTGTTATCCTGATTATTGAGCTGTTATATGGTCCTCAAATAGGCAAATGATTTTATACTGATTGTTACCTTACTGCAATGTGCAAGGCATGGCCTATAGTGTTTTCTAATCTTATCAGGGCACATATGTAATTTAGAAAACTATTCAACACCTGTATGTATGACTGCACTGCAAATAATATAGTAGTCTTCGTTCTGATCTTCAATGTTGTGCATAAAGTAACATGATTACATGAGATTGATATACAGTGTATAATATACAATAAGTACTGTATTTTCACTTACTAGGTCTCTCCAGATCATTAGTGTCCAAAAGGCCAGAAAGTCCTATTACCTGGGAGGTGGCAATAACCTCACTCAGACGCTGTCCAATAGCGGTCAGATGAAGGTCCCCCTCCGGCTTCCTTGCGTGGACCACATAGTCAGACAGCTTGTGCTTTAGCTTGCTCTTGCTGTCTGCCCAGCACTTCTTCAGCATGTCCACGGAGTGTTCCCCAGGGCATTGATGCAGATGATGATCTTGCCCAAATCCTCTGTGAATTTAAGACTTCTAATCCATTTTACATCAGAAACTAGAGCACTGGTTCCAGCAGCAGAGGTGATGCCTGCTCAGCCATGTCAACAGATGAACTGTCTAGCTGATCTGATTGAGTAATTCAGTTTGTAATGTGTATTTATTTGAAATTGCAACTTGCTCATGGGCTTTATGTTAGGTAGTGAATATGCGTAAATGCGTCAGCAAAACATGTGCGTTAATTGGAATATGCTGAGTGAAGGTGAAAAACGGCGCTAACTCTATTAGTGTTTCACTAAAATCTATACAGTGAGTGGTTATTGCAAATCTATTGATTTAACAGTAATAAAAACGTGCTTAAATAACGTGCAAGTGATAATTTAAAAGGTTCAAACCCCCTGCTCAAACCCAGCTGGTAGGGACTGGTTTCGCTAGTCCCGCAAATCGTCACTTTCGTTGTAATCCAGGGGGAGCATGGAGGGAAATAGAACAAAAGAACAATCTAAGTGTAGACAATTTTTTGATAAGTAAAATTTAAACTAAATGTCTTGTCTTGGCTCGTATGTTGTGCCTACTTACAAGATGTAAGTTGTTTTCAAGCGGTTTAGACACACAATGGTCTCTGCTAGGTTAGATGTTCTCCACTCTGTGAAGGGGTCTCCAACTGTCAGCTCAGCAACCAAGTGTATGTGAAGAAAAAGATACCATAGTGCAGACCAATACAATGGTAAAACTAAACTTTATAATATAAAATGAACACTTACAATAAAAACGATTAATATGTGCATTGTTCACAATCTTATGTGATCAGGGGGAGAAGAGTTTGTTAGCTTCAGGCTCACCCGCCTCTTCTGATGGAATCCGATACGATTAGCCTCTCTCTGCGGTGCTGTGTCTCTGATGGTGGACTGTGTGACCCAGGCTGTATCTTCCCGTGGGCTGTAGTACTCTCCTTCAGCTGCTGCACATCAGTGCTGCGCTTGGAGCTGCCCTTCGGGTGAATGATCTCGCCTCTCTCACCGCCGGTACGTCACTGTGAACATTGATATCAAAAAGGTCATGTATTTCTCATATATTTAATTTGTACATTGAATATACCATCAACCCCTCTTGATAACCCTGGCAGAATATGTATGATAGTATAGGTATCCATATATATGATGGAGCTCCCATTTTTATACAATTCAAATATTTCATGTTGGATTGTTAATCCTCTGAGGCCCCTAGGATCCATCATAAGGAATTTTCCCCCTATTCCCCCCTTTTTTCCCCTTTTTCCCTTGACTCCTCATTGATATTTACAATTTTGCAATCTATTCCCTGCAAGAAAAACGGGATCAATTTAGATCCTATCAAAATTGACCTATTGAATAACATAATCCCTCTACCTAACAAGTCCCAGATTAAGGACAAAACCTAAACCCCTTGATCTCCTTTTATGTGTAGAGATCATCCTTTAAATTTAAATATAATTTTAATATAAGACTACTAGGATTAAATATATTCCACATCTCCATAGAGCAAGGAAGAGGTTAAATTGTAAACCCAGTCAGAGAATTTGATTCTCAAAAAAGTGCTCCACCATATGTATAGAAACAGAGATAACAACTAGTGCAGACCAAGTGTTTTAAGTGATTTGTACAAGTGTTTACAATCAAATACTAATTGAGGAGGATATAAAAGATACCCGAGCGTAAGGGGCGGTACACTCCTGAGGAAGCCACACACCCTTTTCTGGCGAAACGCGTAGAGTGGGAGCCGTCCTGAGAGGGGAGAGGAGAGAGGCGAGATCACCATTTAGAAATTCAACCAGCCGCGCCCGGAAGTGACGTGACGGAACAAAGCGGAAGTGACGTACCGGCGGTGAGAGAGGCGAGATCATTCACCCGAAGGGCAGCTCCAAGCGCAGCACTGATGTGCAGCAGCTGAAGGAGAGTACTACAGCCCACGGGAAGATACAGCCTGGGTCACACAGTCCACCATCAGAGACACAGCACCGCAGAGAGAGGCTGATCGTATCGGATTCCATCAGAAGAGGCGGGTGAGCCTGAAGCTAACAAACTCTTCTCCCCCTGATCACATAAGATTGTGAACAATGCACATATTAATCGTTTTTATTGTAAGTGTTCATTTTATATTATAAAGTTTAGTTTTACCATTGTATTGGTCTGCACTATGGTATCTTTTTCTTCACATACACTTGGTTGCTGAGCTGACAGTTGGAGACCCCTTCACAGAGTGGAGAACATCTAACCTAGCAGAGACCATTGCGTTAATTGGAATACACATTATAGTTTTATATTGTTTATCGCGTATCAGCGCAACTATAATCCCCGTTCATACAGTACAGCTAATGTAACGAAACTAGTTTTGCGAACGGCCGAGGTTTTTGCATATCATTAGCTTTTCCGGATACACGTTAAATTGATGAAAACGAGCTGACATTACCTAACAACGTGAAGTCACATCAGTAGGCAAAATGTTACGGACTTCTGAGGATCTAGCCCCTAGGATGCTAACTGGCTGACATCACTATCATGAACAAATCAAGGCTGATGCTGTGCTTTGTCACGAGTTGGCAGTTTACTCTTGGCCATGGAATGGGTCTACCATGGTTAATACCGGTAGTAACATGGTAATGAAGTTATTTTTTGTTGCAATAACTTGTTTTATAAATGTTGTCTATACAATAGTGGGCGTGCTGTAAAAGTACTAGTACTGTGTCTGAACTCAATAAACTCTGCATTTATTAAACATTGGGGCAAAGATTTTAAAATATCAAAGTTTCAAACAATAAAATAAAAGGAAAACAAAGTTAAATAATAAATGAGTACATAAAATATAGTATTACTATTTTTAAACATAGTTTTGTGGTCGCTGAGCTTTTCTACATACGGTATGTAAATATAGGTAGTTGTAAACTCAACAAGTCTTTACTTTTTATTATTAAACCTTTTCTCCTCCACAATCTTCAGACAGAAGTTAGAACCAGTACTGTATGTTGCTTTTTTTCTTCTATTGCTCTGTGTATCTTCTAATGTTTTCATCAGTACCCTCCCCGTGGCCTTCCAGTTTTCTCTTATACAGGAATGCGCTCAATAAGTAGCTTTCTTCTACCTTTCCTCCCTAGATGTAAACACCTTAATACAAGTCTTTGATTACACCTATACCAGGATGTATCTGGTACCCTAAACTGAAAATGTCCAAGACAGAATTACATTACAATAGATAGTACTACAGTACTTTGTGTCCCATTTCCCTACCATGTTACGTAGACATTGTGTGCTTATCTATTCTTCCTCTGGTGGGTCTCTATTATCCCCTCTCACTTCAGAGCATGGATTCTAGCATTGTATGTTCTCAAAAAAAAAATCAACATCTCTTTACCAGCACTAATGTTACTTTCTACTGACACAGATACAACATGTTCTGTATTATCTATGAAGTGCTTGGGTTTTGGATTGAAAAATCATGTTATGTTCTTCTAAAAGACTTTAGTTTGCACACTGAAATCCAATACATGTGGCTACACTTTAATAATACATATTTACATTTGCATACTAGTAGCAGCCAATTCCAAATTCTACAGGTTGTTTTTTTGACATGTGTACAGCCAATGGCACCAATGTTTATATAGATTTGGTTTACACTTTAAATGACATGAATAAAAGCCTACAGTCAATTCAATTTTTCCAGCAGACTATTTTTTTCTAGTAACCTGCATTTTAACATTTCAAATGCATAAGAACATCTACAACTGGTTTAAATTCATGGTTAGCATCTACAATTAGGGTAATTCAAGGTTTGCCATATGATAGATTGATTCATAACATCTTTAAACACAAAACCCACTCCTACTTTAAAAATCAATCCTCTGGTGTTCAAGGTCTGGTGCACAGTTGATGCACTGACTCCCTCTCATTCTAAAGGATACATTTTCTGAATTTTATTTTGATTATACCACCACAAAGCTGTAAATCCTTAAATTATTCCTCCTCCTTCTCGCTCAACCACATGCTACATTGACTTTAAAAAAACATATGAACTTTTGTCCATTCACTCTTATTTGCTCAGTAATTTAATTAGTAAAGCAATCATTGTAAAGAGATCCTGCTCAAAAAGGTTGACTTTCGTTAAATAGATATCAGTTTAATATCTAACTGCAATTATTCATTTTCTTCTACTCACGTCTGAATGTAAATAAACGGAATTGGGTTTAAAAAGGCATATGGTTTAAATGATTTGTAGGAAACAGGCCAACAAAGAAAGATGCCATTTTCACATAGCATATGCAATGTTTCTAATATTCACTGCTTCATCAGGGTGGCATCTGGATTTTTGACTTAATCTGCCTTTTTATTATGAATTTTCAGCAACAAAGTTGAATACAATTCAATATCTAAACTAAAAATGAGCACATTCGGTGGGTTCAAAATCTAAAACCCCCAGAACTGTCTGAGACACTCACGGTTCAGTTTAATCCAGACCGCCACTTCGCATCTAGAATCCAGAACACTAACAAACCAAAACCGCGGGGTCATGTGATGTCGCATTGCTATCGCAACGTGATGTCAAGATGCCCAGAACTCCGGAACCAAGGTAAGGGGGGTCCACATGGAGAGGCGGATAGCCGGCAAGGGGGCGCAGGAGAAAAAGATTGCGCTCCCCTGTTATACCCTACACGCTGTTATTCATGCTTTGGCAATACTGAAATGTTCTTTCGTGGTGCCAATAAAGCTGATTTGATATATAGGCAACTGTTGCTAAATAACTAATTAGTATAATACATATAGGGTTGCCAGGTGGCTTCTCCAAAAATACTGGACTCAATGGTGAAAGGTGCGTCAGGTCACTATGTCCAGGGTGTATCCAAATACAGGACAGTTCAGTTCAATACCGGACACCTGGCAACCCTAAATACATATAATATTACATATAGGGGCCTATAAAAAAAATCGCTGGGCCATTTAATTTGCCTGTTTTTTGAGCATTCCTATCATGGTATTCAGAAATCCTCAATTACCTGTGATAGCAAAATTCCCAAAACTGGCTAGTCGCCGGCGGTGTGATGATCACATCTCTGAAAAGGCCTTACCCGGTGATTTCATTCAGCTGCAAAGAGAGCTGCTCAGAGAGCCGCCTCTCCCTGCGCAAATCTTGCCCGAAATTATTGTTTTTTTAATAAAAAATGTAATACTAGTGTAGATGAGCAGGGGGTCTCCGGAGCAGAACTGCGTTTATTTCAGGTCCGGGGATCCCCTGCTTCCCGAAATTCAGGACCTGTTATGTGGTACCGGTATCTCCTATGCATTTTATTCCCACGATCACGTGATGCGGGACATTTAAATGCATAGGAGATACCGGCACCCCATAACGGGGCTTGTATCTCGGGATGCAGGGGGTCCCAAGACCTAAAATCAACACGGTTCTGCTCCGGAGACCACCTGCTCATCTACACTAGTATTACAATTTATATTAAAATAGCTGCTACCCACAATAAACATTAAAAACACAACAACGCTAATACCCACCTCCTCTATCTCCACATGATTGATACCAGAGGACGTGGGTGTCCGGGGATCCTCAGGTGCTCCCCGTGGGTGTCCGGGGATCCTCAGGTGGTCCCTGCAGGTGTCTAGGGGTCCTCAGGTGGTCCCTGTGGGTGTCCAGGGGTCCTCAAGTGTTCCCCGTGGGTGTCTGTGGGCCCTCGGGTGATCCCCGCGGGTGTCTGGGAGCCCTCGGGTGGTCCCCGTGGGTGTCTTTGGGACCTCGGGTGGTCCCCGCGGGTGGTTCCTGTGGGAGTCCGGGGGCCTCAGATGGTCCCCGTGGGGTCCAGGAGTCCACAGGTGGTGCCCACAGGTGTCTGGGGGCCCTCAGGTAGTCCCTGCAGGTCCCCGATGGCCTGCAGTACCAATCCTGTGGCCCAAAATAATGTGCAATACATTGAAATAAATACACCCCCCCCCAATACACATACAGTACAGTAATGGGCAAAATAACTATTTTCCAGATATGAATAATAGCTCATTTGCCCATTATAAAATAAAACATTAGCCAGCCAGCATAAATAAAGTAAATAAACTTTCTACTTACCCCTGCCATCATGAAAGGCGTCCTCATCAGCAAACTCCAGGTCCATGTCCTCCGTTGCCAGAAAGAATACAAGAAATAATGCAATCTAATGGCCCCTAACCCCTTAATCACCTTAGCAGTTAATAACCGCTATAGTAATTAAGGAGTTAACCCACCTGGGAGGCCTAACCACACACCCCGGAACAACTATACCCGCCCTCTAACCATTGATTGGCATAGTGGTACATCATGCCCATATTATATGGGCATGATAAGCCACTATAGCAGTCAATGGTCCCCTAATCAAAAATCATGAAGGCCAAAAATACACAATAATAAAAAATATACACAAGTACCTAAACACCCCAATTAAATAAAAAACATACACTAGCCAATTAAATCAATAAAAGCACTTTGCAACCAATAAAATAAATAACATCACTAGCCAACCAATCAATTTAATAAATAAAATCACTAACCACCAAAGCAATTAATGAATTTAAAGCAGTAGCCAACAAAATAAATAATTAATTTAAAACGCTAACCAATCCTAAAATGTACTAAAAACAAGCCATCCAAATTCCAAAAAATTGAATCCAAACAATAAAAACAAATAGAAAAAATTACAATCAATTCAAAACTAGCATTTGCCAAAAAATGCATTGGCTGGCACTGTATTTATCTGTACCCTGGCACAGATTAATACATTATCAGTCAATGGGCAATCACAAACATAAAAATAAATAAATACAATGAAAAAACCTGAAAAAAATACATTTACATACATTCAATATTTTACTTCCCTTTAGAAGTCTCCACCCTCTGAATCTCATTGTATCTACAAGCTCTCGTACCCCGACGTCATCACCCGCAATCCAACGCCATCCACCTTGAAGACCAGCATCAGGAAAAAAAATCTTCTTTCATTTATCTTCTATCACCGTCTTCTTTCTTCATCTGTCAATATTTTCTTCTTTTCTTTAATCTTCTTTCTTCATCTGTCAATCCAAAGCCCCATGGTAAATCCAGAACAGGATGTTCTCTCGGCGGCTTCTTGAGGTAAAATGAGACGTAGAGGCCTTATATATGGCCTGTGATGTCACATTTTATGGTCAGATGGTACAGCTCCAATCCGATTGGACGCTGTATCATGTGCCTGCCTCCTTTTTTTTTTTTAATGATGTGACGTCATCTCCAAGGGAGGTATGTCACATCCTTAAAACCACATGGCTATATCACATGGTATTACAGCCAATGGGATTGAAGACAATCCCATTGGTTGCTGTACCATGTAATAGATAAGTCACATTAGTTCAAAAGGATGTGATGTCACTTTAAGGGAAGATGTCACATCATTTTAATCTAATGTGACCTATCACATGGTACAGCAACCAATGTGATTGACTCCAGCAAGGATCACCTGAGGACATCCTCGGCCTCTGTTATCAATTATGTGGGGGGAGAGGAGGTGGGTATTACTGTTTATTGTGGGTAGTGGGGGTGGGCATTTGGCACTTGGTGGGTAGTGGGAGTGGTTAACCCCTTCATTGCCTTAGCGGTTAGCTGCTAAGGTAATGAAGTTGCCTGTAAATGCATTTTTATTGCATGGGATTCATGCCGGGGGTCTCCGGTGCTGATATTAATGGATATAAGCTCCGAAGAGGAGACTTCCGGCATCAATCCGATGCAGAAAAAAAGCATTTTTTTTTCCAAGTCCTGTCTCACCGCCTCTCAGCAGCTTCGCGCCAGGAACGCATGAGTATTTTTGGAGAATCTCACGATTCTAGAGCCGCGATAGACCTCGATAACTTTGTAACAGTGTTTCCAACACCCTCTGGGATATTCTGCCATTACTGGTCGTGTGGTGCATGATACCTACTGGTAACAGGAGGGCTGAGTCATCCGCCGATGGTAGTGGGGACACAGGATCAGGTTTCTGGGGTACATTACCCACATGGTTCTCTAGCAGTGCAGACCTCCATCTGCTGTAGGCTCCAGATAGGTGAATATGATCTCCTACAGTAGAACTATCACCTCTTCCCCCAGTAAGATCAAACACTAGGTGGGAGTATAACAACAGGAACGGTATATTTTCTCACTCTGTGCAGCACAATACACAGCAGGGTTCTGCCCAATGCAGCAATTGTCAGCTACTCACTGAAGGATGGTCCCTGGACCTTCACTACAGGCCAAGGGCACCTGCAACAGTCCCAACTCTTCCCTGCCCCTTTAGCAGGGGCACACGTATGGTACACACTCGCTGTCCCCTGAGGGGAAGAGGACCAGAAAAGGCCCAATAGTCAGGCTCTTGGCTTTGTGACCTGCCTCTCTCAAGTGGGTAGAGGCACTACTAAATTTGGGGTGGCACCGCCCTTAAGTACAGCTAGGAGGAGGGCACCAGGTCCGTCTCATGATTGGACATGCTCAGGCCTGATGTCACTGCCTCCCACTGTCACTCAAGAGCAGCACCAAGGAGGGGGAAAACCCCATCTTGACTACTGGCAGCCTGATTCTAGCAGGGCTTACTGCCAGGAGTAGGGCAGGTTAGTAGCTAAAGTTGGCATGGCGTCAGCCTAATCGCAGCTACTAGAATTGCATGAGGTTCAGAACCTGCCGATAAGTGGCTTATCGCCGCTCACACAGCGTTTTTTTTATGACGGCTGAAATTGTTGGCGATGTATGCCTTTATAGCCCACTTATCGAGGCTTACTGAATAGCAGTAGGCATTTTGGCCGATAAGTGCTCGATAAGTGGCTTATCGACGCTTATAGCATAGGCCCCATAATATGTCTAAAAAATTAACTAAAATATATCAAACTAATTCCAAATAAATATAATGCATGCATACAATCAACAGGTATTGGAATGTCAACTAAAAAGATATAATAAAATACACAAGAAATAAGGAAATCCAGCCTATGTTTAATAATCAACCTATGATGAACAATCGACTAAATTGGCTAAAAGGGATGTTATCCAGCCAATTACGGTGATGGTTGCTACTGTACTAGCATGTAGATAGCTATTAGTAGCAACCGGCTTCATGTGTATTAGTTTTGATATTTCAGCTATCATCTACAGTCAGAAGGGGATCAAGAAAAACAATCTGTTGGAAATCAATAATATGTGAGAAAATTTATACTAGAATAATTTGTATTAAAATGAAAAAATAGATCCAATATATTGTCAAATGCACTGTCCCAAATAATCAAAATATCATTTATGAAACGGGTGTAAAACACCAGGTACGTCTCCAGTGGGTATACAAGAGAAAAGGAAACCTAGTGTATAAGCACTCAATCACAACTAATTGTATAATGATATTGTTAAAATACTTTATTGGCAAACAATGAATAAAATAATGGGGTTTAAAATAAAATATATATCTCAAACAGCACGTGACTGTAATCATTTGTAACATAACTATAAGTGGTTAAGTAGATTGAACATATGGGTGGGTCCTTGATACCGTAGATATTCAGGATCCAATGCTGTAAATATAGCCTCCTAAAAATATGGAGGTAGGGCCGTGGTAGGACCACTATTAGGATAATGTCTTATGCAAATATAGATGTTGGGTATATACTATCAGAGCGCAAGAATTTAAATGCTCTGTGTGTGTAGAGACATAATGTGGTATATATGTTGATATACCTAGGCAACCGATGCAAAAAATGTATACTGTGTATGTAGCTACCTGTAGGTTCCTGGTTAACGAGTGGTTGGTGGCTAACCTCCAGCCACCCGACAATGAGGGCTGCTTGTCCGTAAAGGGTAGCACTTGAGGGAGCACTTAAAGGGATGAAGGCCCTTAAGCCATGTGTACAAGGAAATGCAGAGTGTGCGCAATTGAATAGCCAATTAGAACATCCTCAATAGGGTACTGTTGCATTCAATGCGGTCATAGGTAGCATAGATTAATCATATGACTCGGCTACTGGGCTGAGGGAAAAGATGCTTGTGCGTCCTCAGTAAAGGCATGAGCAGCTGTTCGAGCACGTCCCCAGCATGAGGTAGGTATCGTGCAGCGGTGAGGACATGCTGGGGACGTGCTCGAACAGCTGCTCATGCCTTTACTGAGGACGCACAAGCATCTTTTCCCTCAGCCCAGTAGCCGAGTCATATGATTAATCTATGCTACCTATGACCGCATTGAATGCAACAGTACCCTATTGAGGATGTTCTAATTGGCTATTCAATTGCGCACACTCTGCATTTCCTTGCACACACGGCTCAAGGGCCTTCATCCCTTTAAGTGCTCCCTCAAGTGCTACCCTATACGGACAAGCAGCCCTCATTGTCGGGTGGCTGGGGGTTACCCACCAGCCACTCGTTAACCAGGAACCTACAGGTAGCTACATACACAGTATACATTTTTTGCATCGGTTGCCTAGGAATATTAACATATATACCACCTTATGTCTCTACACACACAGAGCGTTTAAATTCTTGCGCTCTGATAGTATATACCCAACAATACACTAGGTTTCCTATTCTCTTGTATAGATCATTTCCTTACCTAGTTAGCACCTCACCGTGGTTCACAATCCTAAAAGCTGTGCGGGAGTTCCCTCTGTGTGTAGCTACGTCTCCAGTGGGTTATTAGTTAAAATGGAATTCTCCTCCCAAAAACCCATAAAAAGATTTTGCATAACTAGGGGAAAGTCTGGTGCCCATGGCCGTCCTACAGAGCATATATTTTTTAGTTGCGATCCAAACTATGATCAGTACACACAGCTTCCATTGTAGAGGTCAGCTCCTGTTAGTCCATGGGGTCAGATTCCAATAGCAAAGGTTTTAAATCAGAAAGGTATTTCAAATCAGCTTTATCTATATTTACATGGTTGTTATATTTCTCTTTCTGTAACTAAAAATGTCTGGTCAATGTTATCTTTCTAATACAACTGTTGAGGTCAACAGATATATCGAAGGGGTTAGGGTCTGTATGTCACCTTTTCGATGGACACTTTACGATCTATTTAGATTATGTTTATAGTGATGACATAGCCTATATATAGTCTATTCTGATACTTTGTACTTAATGGGATAATATATATATTTATTTATTTTTGAGAAAAATGTAATATCCCTTAGTTCCACATGTTTTTGTATTTTTGCATTTTTGTATGGTTATCATATTTTTGTCTTTATATCTTTTTCTTTAAAATATGTTAATAACATCCATACTGTAAGTCAATTAATCACCATGGCAACATTGTGTATATAAAAAGATATCATTCTTGAATATACCCCTGAGGAAGTCGCCAAAAGCAACTAAACGCATTTGGACAACCCTATTGGAGCAGATCCAGAGTGGTTATAGATCACTTTATTCATATTCAGGTCACGTTTCCAAATATCACGAGCACAATCACAGGACATCGCTATTCTCCAAGGAGAACGCCAACAAGCGTGGGGACGATCAGAGTGTAAGTTTGCAACCGAGTGATTACCATTTGTGGCGGAAATCCCTTTAATATCATTGCTGCCACAGTGAGTGGACTGCATGACATAGTGCACCGGAGACTTCGGATTGAACCACCAATCTTCTGTGGATTGTTATAGAGAACCGACTGCCTACACTCGCCATCAGGTTATACACAAATGTGCAAATACAGTAACTACTGTTGTTTGTGAGCGCAATTCAGATAGCCCTCTATTTTTAAAGCATTTTTATTAAAACTGTGCTATACTATTGAGCATGCGCTTCGTTCTTTTGTTTTATAGATCTCATTTTGAATATGTAGAGTCCAATCAGACGGTGCTACGCCTCCATTTGCGGAATTCGTTTTTCCACAATTTATGATATACATACTGTATACATATATCTTATAGGCACAAACGTTTAAAAACAATTCTTTGTTTTTTTTTTATCCAAAACCAAGACAAATAATGTTTTGGCAAAACCAAAGTACAAAAAAAGTTTTAGAACCATTTCATTTAATGAAAAAAAGCTTGATTATGTACAAATATTTAACTGCAAATATATTCCTCATTTGTTGCCTGGATGTCCTGGGTTTTTTTTGTACAGTGGACCGAGACAAGCTTTTTTTTAAATTATTTTGGTTTACTCTCCCTCATGATGCCAAAATTTGGCACGTATTTGACTCTGTATAATATAGAGTGTGAGACTGAGAGACCCATTTCCTTTCGCCGCTGGAACCAGTGAGATAGTTCCACTCACAACACTTAAGATTTTAGGAGCTCATAAATTTTGAGAACAGCTTTGCTGAACAAAAACATGTACAGTATTTCACTTTATTTGGTATATATATAAGTCAGAAATTGGAAACTTTCAGGGGCCCTATTACAGTTGTAAAAATCTACATTCCCTTCATATGGGTTAGTTTTACATTTACCTTTGATTTGATAACTAAAATTGCTCATTGCATGGAAATATCAAGACAAGATTTTTAAAGTTCAAAATGAAGACAAAAAAACCTTTCTTTGTTTTGATAACTCAACAACCAACTAGTAATACTGTACATCGAAAACTTTGTGTTGAACATATGGGTGCTGTTGTTGGTACTGTATCTGTCGGTCTTGAGAGACCATAGAAATGGCGCTTGAGAGTCCCTGAAACCATATTAGCACTCTTGGTGTGTTCAGTCTGCTAGAATCTGTAGTCTGGAGAGTAAAAAATCCCTACCCACTGTCACAGGAGACCAGGCAATTTACACCTTTTTATCCGGATCATACATTGAGCAAAACAAGATAATGAAAGAAATTGTACATTTATTCACAGGAAACGGCAAACACACAATGTTACACAAAATGCAGGCAAAAAACACACTTACTTGGGATTGGGGTACAAAGCTAGACTCTGCTTGGTGCAGGGAATTCTAATAAGGACGTTCCCCTGATAACAGTTGCAAAAACAGGACATAAAATATTCCAGGCAGCTTTAGCTGAAGCAGCCTTTTTCTTGCTGGAGACTTGAAATTTAGAATCCTAGTATCTGGAGAAAACTTTGAGAATCTTTAGAACCTTGAGAGAACACTTGGAAAACACACTTTGGAGAACACACATTCTAATGGGCGCAAGAGGTTATAATACATCTTGAGTTTAATTCACAGAAACCTACAGTCCTATCAGAAGTGTGAGAAATTTCTAGGTAGCCAATAAGAGCAGGCCTCACCTGTCTGATGATGTCCGAGGCAGGGGCGTGTTGAGCCAGCTTGAAAAAAACATGTAGGTGGGAAATATGAATCAGCCAAGGGCAAATGTGCCCAGAAGCAGAATCTTCCCCCCAGCTAACCCATTGCTGGCTCCACTAAGTCTGCAGTCACAACTGGGGCCCCAGAGGGGTGCCCCCTGTTCTCTGGAACTGACATCTAGCCTTTTCCTGCTCACCAAATGGTTCTCCCCTCACACTCCTGAACCCCAAAACATAGATCACGGGTAACCAAATGGGCTTAAACCTTTATTTGGAGCCTGGTTACCCCCCTGCCATCACCCCGAGTATGCTTCAAAGCAAAATTCCCTGATAATTATTGGTAATTTCTATCACTTTGTTCTTATACAGTATTATAATGTTAAAACATACAGAACACCTACAAGCTCAAATTGAACCCCCAAAATACCCACAACATATATATAAGCATATAAGTTTCACAGAGGAGTGCTACTGAGCATGGCAATATATATTTAAAACCAGAGACATAACATAAAACACAGACAAAGCTCAGTGCACATCCAGAAAAACTTATATACGGTACAGTGCCTAAATATACATGTATAAATAACTAATAAATAGTCTTTTAGTTTAACATTTTGGCCATTTAGGCACTGTACCGTATATAAGTTTTTCTGGATGTGCACTGAGCTTTGTCTGTGTTTTATGTTATGTCTCTGGTTTTAAATATATATTGCCATGCTCAGTAGCACTCCTCTGTGAAACTTATATGCTTATATATGTTGTGGGTATTTTGGGGGTTCAATTTGAGCTTGTAGGTGTTCTGTATGTTTTATAATTCTTGTGCAGCTAGTCTTGGCTGTTTTGGAGGGTGGCAACCTCCTATCCAATTGAAGCTCACTCCCTCCCACATTTAAATGGTTAAAAGCTCACTCCATGGCATCTCCAACTATCAGGGGAACTTGCCTGCATGCAGTGTGATTGTGACAAATCTATTACAGAGTGCTTTTCCTGGTAATGTACAGGTTAATAAAAGCTTCAATCAGACTTAGAACTTTTGCAACTTATATTGACAGATTTATTATAAATCATTCTTCCTGGCAATGCACAGGTTATTAAGAATTTATATTAGTGTAGGGACCCTTGAAACGTGGTCTGCCGTGAAGTTTGGCTCAAGGGCTTACAACAATTTGGCCAAAATGTTAAACTAAAAGACCATTTTATTTATTAGTTATTTATACATGTATATTTAGGCACTGTACCGTATATAAAAGTTTTTCTGGATGTGCACTGAGCTTTGTCTGTGTTTTATGTTATGTCTCTGGTTTTAAATATATATTGCCATGCTCAGTAGCACTCCTCTGTGAAACTTATATGCTTATATATATGTTGTGGGTATTTTGGGGGTTCAATTTGAGCTTGTAGGTGTTCTGTATGTTTTATAATTCTTGTGCAGCTAGTCTTGGCTGTTTTGGAGGGTGGCAACCTCCTATCCAATTGAAGCTCACTCCCTCCCACATTTAAATGGTTAAAAGCTCACTCCATGGCATCTCCAACTATCAGGGGAACTTGCCTGCATGCAGTGTGATTGTGACAAATCTATTACAGAGTGCTTTTCCTGGTAATGTACAGGTTAATAAAAGCTTCAATCAGACTTAGAACTTTTGCAACTTATATTGACAGATTTATTATAAATCATTCTTCCTGGCAATGCACAGGTTATTAAGAATTTATATTAGTGTAGGGACCCTTGAAACGTGGTCTGCCGTGAAGTTTGGCTCAAGGGCTTACAACAATTTGGCCAAAATGTTAAACTAAAAGACCATTTATTTATTAGTTATTTATACATGTATATTTAGGCACTGTACCGTATATAAGTTTTTCTGGATGTGCACTGAGCTTTGTCTGTGTTTTATGTTATGTCTCTGGTTTTAAATATATATTGCCATGCTCAGTAGCACTCCTCTGTGAAACTTATATGCTTATATATATGTTGTGGGTATTTTGGGGGTTCAATTTGTGCTTGTAGGTGTTCTGTATGTTTTATAATTCTTGTGCAGCTAGTCTTGGCTGTTTTGGAGGGTGGCAACCTCCTATCCAATTGAAGCTCACTCCCTCCCACATTTAAATGGTTAAAAGCTCACTCCATGGCATCTCCAACTATCAGGGGAACTTGCCTGCATGCAGTGTGATTGTGACAAATCTATTACAGAGTGCTTTTCCTGGTAATGTACAGGTTAATAAAAGCTTCAATCAGACTTAGAACTTTTGCAACTTATATTGACAGATTTATTATAAATCATTCTTCCTGGCAATGCACAGGTTATTAAGAATTTATATTAGTGTAGGGACCCTTGAAACGTGGTCTGCCGTGAAGTTTGGCTCAAGGGCTTACAACAATTTGGCCAAAATGTTAAACTAAAAGACCATTTTATTTATTAGTTATTTATACATGTATATTTAGGCACTGTACCGTATATAAGTTTTTCTGGATGTGCACTGAGCTTTGTCTGTGTTTTATGTTATGTCTCTGGTTTTAAGTATTATAATGTTCACATCACGCATGTCTTGTCCCATTGCTCCTTGTTTTCAACAGAGGGTGAGAAGTTGGTGTAGTTGATTAATTAGTATTGAGTTTCCACACGTAATCCCTTCTGCTAGAATCACATGTTTGCCAGGAGCTTTCCCACTGGCCAGGTTGTTAATGTCCTTATTGAGCTCCTCAACAGTTCGAATGTCATCAAGTTCTTGCTTAACAGGTAAACTCGTGATAGCATTGAGAGATGTTACTGTGACCTACAGTAAACTTCCTTTGAATAGACAGAAAGGGCTCAAACCCTCTTTCCATATATTTGCTCTTGTTGGTGGTAATCTCACCAGTGGATGATTTTAGAGGAACTGGTTTCTTTAGAGTTGGGCCAGTGGCTTTTGATGCCATCATACACTACATTCGTCTTTGGTAGTTTCTTTGGTTGGTGGACTGTGGATTATTTTACACAATAACGGTAAAATAGGGTCAGAGATGGACCTGTATCAACTAGATTTTGTTCCCTCTAGTAGTCTCCTCTTACGTAGCTTTCTCGTGATATGTTTGGACAAAGAAAAGGCAGGACAGTGTACAGTATATAAGAGCACAATAACATGTGACAATTCCACACATTTTAACAATGAAAAAAAGTGTGTGTGTGCCAAGCACACGCATTTTAATTGAACCTTTCTTTGTCTTTTGTCACTGTTTTGTCTCAGAAATTGTATTTATGATGGTGATGTTTTTAATTAAAAATCAAAACAGAATTAGTGACAAAACACAAAGAAGTTTGAATTAGAATGTGTTTTTTAGCTATTTACACTTCTATATTTGTAGTAACTGTGAATTCCTCATGTGTGTGTGCGTCACTGTGTGTGTACGTCACTGTGTGTGTGCGTGCATCAGCCAGTGTGTGTGCATGCGCACGCATCAGTCAGTGTGTGTGCGCGCATCAGTCAGTGTGTGTGTGCGCATCAGTCAGTGTGTGTGTGCGCGCGTGTGTGCACGTCAGTGTGTGTGTCACTGTGTGTGTGTGTGTGTCAGTGTGTGTCACTGTGTGTGTGTGTGTGTCAGTCAGTCCGTGTGTGTACCACTGTGTGTGTCAGTGTGTTTGTCACTGGGTGTGTCACTGATTCTGTCTTCCAAGTGTGGCGCTGGGGTGGGGGGTGCACTCAGCATGTCCTGCAGGCTCTCCCAGCGCTCCCCCTCCCCCCGAGCTACAGGGATACGGCGCGCTCAGCTCCTTCCCCCCCCTCCGGTGCTGCAGGGACATGGTGTGCTCAGCGCTTGCCCCTCCCTCCTTTGGGGACACGGCGTGCTCTCACCCCCTCACTGGACATGAGCTTTCCGTAGCAGCCCCCCCTCTCTCCTCCCCCCGGCAGAGCTGCAGGGACACAGCGCCCAGATCTCGCACCCCCCGTACAAAGAGGGGGAGATCTCGGAGGAGCCGGGGCACCGACGTTTGGTATCGGTGGGGTGTGTGTGTCCTCCACTCTGGTGACTGGTGGGAGCTGGCAACACTGACCTCTTCTGCCAGCAGTGATGTCACTTCCGGCACTGTACTTCCGTCACCATCAAGGTAATTTACTGCCAGGAAACTTTTCATGTAGTAGGTGCCGCTAATGAAGTTTCACTTCAAAACGGGCATGTAATGCAAGTTCATAGCAGGAATTTTAGTAGCACTTGGTACTGGTGATACTGTTCAGACCTCGAGACTCCGATCGCTCGATTACCGAGCATCTGAAGTCACATCCAGTTGATGTCACTTCCGATATCTGCACTGAGCATTGCACACAGATTCCTCAATTTCAAGAGGCAAAGTAGCTCTCCATCAATAAGGACTCAACGGCGTTTCGCCAGTGTTGGCTTCCTCAGGAGTAAATGTTGGGAATCCATACTGATGAACCTTATATACTGTAGGATAGAAAGCTGTAGATTGTAGTGTGGGGTGCAGGGAGACTCTATTCTGCAGACTTCATACACAGACGGAACCCAAAAAAGGCTTGTTTTTGCTTTCCGTCTGTGTACAAAGTCTGCAGCATTAATGCGATCATTAATAATGCATTAATAACCCAGCATCATGATCATATTTCTATCATAGGCTTCTCTAATAACTATTATTTCAGAAACCTATGAAAGAAATAACATTAACCCATTTGATGCTGGTGGTTACTACGTTATGTGACAGGCACCAAAGGGGTTAATACGTTAAAAAAAACACCCTACCTAATCTTGTTGCTCAATTTAGTGGCTAGTAAAGCATTGCCATGCTTTACTAACCGCTAAGGTAACCAAGGGGTTAATGGTAGAAAAAAGAAGCCAGGGGGTTAATCCATCCTGCCACCCCCACTGGAGGCCTAAACACCCTCCCTGGGCAACTACCCCCTGCCCCAGAAACCTAACAAACATACCCCCCTATATTAATGCCCAAGATACCTATTAGCCAAATGTGGCTAGTGGTTTTGGGCATTTACCAAAATAAAATACACATATAAAATAAAAGCCAGAACATTAAAAATAAATTGTACACAAACCATTGATTGTCACTGTGGGTAACTAGACCCTCTCAATGGGGGACTTAGATAGTCACATTGGCAAAAAATGGTTAGCTGTAATTAAAAATAAAATTAATTAATATTAAAATACATTAATAACCCCCCCCCCTTTATTACCTTTGTGGCTAATGGCAAATGTAATGAAAGGGTTAACCCCTCCCACCACCAGGTGGCCTAACCATCCTCATCAGGTCAATTTTCCATCTGCAGTCTTCCATAAAGGTTGCTCAACAATGGGCTGTTGTAAAGCCTCCATGTACAGAAGAGCTTTCTTATGATTAGATGTACATGTTGTGTCAATTGGGTGGCTGATTTTGTGCTTGGGATTGAAAAATTGAGTTCTCTTTAAATTTATTTTGTTGACTACAGGTGAACGGTAAGTGTCACAATCTGCAAGTCATGAAAATGTTATTGAAAATAGACTGTTTATTTATTTTATTTATAAAATGTTTTACCAGGAAGTAATAAATTGAGTGTCACCTCTCGTCTTCAAGTATGTCCTGGGCACACAGTTATGATGACAGATACATGGTTACATTAGGTGAACAGGGTTATACATTATATATTAAGACATTGCATTACATTGGGTGCACAGGGGTATACATTAAATATGAAGACATTGCATGAACAGCTAAAGATAAATAAGTTATAGGTGTATGTAATAGTTACAGACCACATTCAAATGTGAGACTGCTTTAGTTTTGAAACAACTTAGAGTGGTGGTGGTTTTGAGAGTCTCAGGTAGGTTGTTCCAGTTGTGAGGTGCAAGGTAAGAGAAGGTGGAGTGGCCGGATACTTTGTTCAACTTTGAGACCATGAAAATTCCCTTGGAGTCAGATCTCAGGTGATAAGTGCTACATGTGGTAGGGGTGAGGAGCTTGTTCAGATATGGATAGTGATACAGTTTGGTGATGATGAAGTCCAGTTTGTGCCACTGGCCAGATCTTGTGTGTCACAATGATACTTTCTAGCATACTTCAGTCTTAAAACTGGATTTGTAATACTCAACCATGATAGAAGCAGATTTGTAGTAACATCGGTACATTTTTACTCAATCTTACCATGTTGTTTTGTCCAAGGCAGATTGGCCAGGCTTCTCTGTCAGCACCAACCCTGGCATTAAAATGTCTTCGGAGATATAGATTCTCTTTGCTCTGTATCGTAATAATAATGCTGTTTAGCCCATCATATAATTGAACTTTATCACCATAACTTGAGCAGTGTTGGAGCGTATGAACACACAATAGTAACTATGCCCCCTGCTGTTAGTAACCTGAGTGCTATTCTCTTTTACCATTTGAAGGACATGCCACTGTTATAATCAAGATGTTTTTGATTGCAAACAACCCCTTTCCCCACTGTTGTATGTGTCTCCCATAAAGCTGCAATGGTCAACCTGTTCAGATCTAGATCAATGACTGCAGTCTTGCGAGTATCACAGATATTTATGAGATTGTCTGCCAGGCCTGCACACATTGTTTCATATCCATGTTCCATATTCCTATTCTAAGTGTTTATTTCTTTCTTTGTTTGCCTGGTGCAGTGTTACAGTCTATTCATGGTTTACTCTAAGCCCCAAGTACCCATTGAGGGGTTTTCAGAGTGTGGTAGATCAGCACCTTATTGGCTGGGGGCTGCCCAGCTGAAAGGGGACAGTATCTGATCAGTGGAATTATGATGACCTAAACACAAACAGTCTGTTATCCGCGCTCGTGCTTTCCTAGAAGTGTCTTGTGGGACCGGCAATCACCCCTTGCTGCTATGTGCATGGAGCATCTCCCCCGAAAACACTCCTAAGCAGGGGGCTCCCAAAGGAGACCCCAAACAACACAAAACACACGATTATGATGACCTCTCTCACTGTCGAAGATAGCATATGGTGTCCATTCTTTACGACAATTGAGGGGAACTTATAACCCTATTTTGTATCTTTCCCTAATATAAATTGGCGTTAAAGTGTCCTGTACAGAGTGCCAAAAAACTGAGTAATAATTATGGAGGTTCTGGGTTGTCCATGTTTCACAACCTCCTTCTCATCCTCACTAATAGAGCCCTGGATTACCAAAATACAGAACTATTTGAAAATTAAATTAATAATTTACAAGTTACAGTATAAATTGCATTTGATTGTTTAGCACTGTTGTAAAGAGACACAATTTCCACAATGTAAATATTACCCAGATATTGGTACATGACTTGTTGTGAATGTTTCAAATACTTCAAAGTACAGTATATGATTTACCCTGCTGGAGAGTAGCGATGTGTCAACCTTTCCAGTTCCCTTTTACCAAGAGTCCCGCAAATTGTTTAAGAAATGTGTGAATTTGTTAAATGTTCCAGCAAAGTCTATTTCTTCACCCTCAGCTTTCAAAATGAGTACTTAAAATTGAGCAAAATGCACACATATTTGCCAGACTTTTTAATGATATTTTTATGTAATAAAGATAAAAAAGTATAATAAAAGCAGAGCTTCATTTCCTTAGTGGCTGACCACTATGGTAGTGAAGAGTTGAACCCTCCTGCTACCCCGCCACCCCCAGGAGGCCTAACCACCCACCCCTGGGGAACAACCACCTTGACCCTCCCCCTCTACCCCCAACACCCCACACAGGAATGGGCAATAGCCCCATAAGCCGAATATGGCTAATAGCACTTTTGCCCATTCAAATATACAGTATAATAAAATACTGTAGTTCAGCTCTGGAGACTCCCTGCTTCAATCATACTGCATTTATTACAAAAAAGACATTTTAAAGAGCTGTGCCGGGAGACACAGAGAGGGGGACCTCTTGTATCTGCACAGCTCTTCCAGACTGGTGTGGCCTGGTAGGATTAACACAGTGGGAGTCCCATTCAGAAGCAGGGAACCCCACTGCATTAATCCTTATGGGAAATGAATATACTGAGTTTTTGAGCATGGGGAAGACGTGATCGGGCCGCGATCAGGCTCCATTCAGCTGCAATTTCCTTTGCGCCCAAAATGAAAGTAAAT
The DNA here is from genome assembly GCF_040206685.1 of Ascaphus truei. Lineage (NCBI taxonomy): Eukaryota > Metazoa > Chordata > Amphibia > Anura > Ascaphidae > Ascaphus > Ascaphus truei. The sequence continues at coordinate 92,725,957 of NC_134488.1, forward strand.
GATACTTCATCTGTATTTACAGTTGGTGATTTCTGGTGAAGTTGTGTATTTTTGTAAATTGTTAACGAGCCTCAAATGTCCAGAATTTTGCCAAATTTACAAACTTACTGCAGGAAATCTCACAACAGAAGGTTTAGTTTAAATGATGATTCCCATTGCAATATGTTTCTTTTCCAGCAACAAAGATTAAGAGCCTGCTAGAAAGTACAATAATTACTCTCCATAGGATGAACAGCCAAATGTAGCAGTTTGTCTTTTTATAGTGTTCTTTTATTCCATTGGGATAAACAAATACAGTAACTAGTGACTACAATTGTTTTTATTGTAGTCTAAATATGTGTTTAAATATCCTGGAGTGTGCTAAGTATTCAATATGTAGCCTGATAGTCACACTTTTGCAATAAAATATCAGATTTCCACAGAATATTTGCAATAAAATATCAAACAATAATGCACTTTATGTGCTTTAAGCACATTTGTTGCAGATTTAAACCCAAATTAACTCACTTAAAAATATTTACCATGGAAGATACATTGGGATACCAATTTCATTTTCAAGTATGTCCAAAAGTTAGAATCAACAATGACACACATGCTTGAAGTGGAATAGTACAGGAAAATTAAATCCCCTGAAGGATAGAAATTCTAAAGCGACCCCAGTGGGTTTTTATTTCAATCTTACCTGATCTGGGGACTGATCTATAATCCCCTGACCTCTAGGGACCCCGGGGTTCCTCTGATATTTGTTGGGTTTTTTTTGTGCCAGTTTAAACATAATAAACTACAAATATGATTGCATTATCAGAAATAGAAAGTCGCGATGTCATCTCCCAATGACGGTACATCTTTTATTGCCTCTGAAGTGAGCCCCGACCTAATGGTCATTTGTGTCCACTGGGAGGAGGGACAAGCCTGCTCTATGATAGGGAACTTGGGGGTCCACGGAGGGTAGGGGGCCACAGATCAGCAGTTATCCATCTGCAGAAAGATGCACCTATTTGTCGTGCCAGTAGCCGAAGAAAGAATTGATGGTCGGACCGCCGTGATAACATTTCTTGGAATTGAAATACAGTAGATTCTGTTCCAATAGAATTGTGTCTAGCGAAAGATCTGTAAAGGATAAGCGAGTTACAGTAATTGACAATACAACATTATCATCCCAGGAATTTAAGTTGTGAACCATGCACTCTCTATTGGAACACCTGGTACTTGCTTGTAAAATGTTACCCATAGGACATATATTTCCCCGGTGTTTGTCTTTTGCCACAGTTGGCGTAAAATCGGTTACACCCTTTTATTCAAATTTCAGACAATTTAAAGGAAGATTTAAGGGTGTGGCAATCATTTCTTGAATTGGAGAGTGGGAAAACTTTGTGGCTACATCAAACCTTCAGCAAATAGTGATATTGAACTATTTGTAAATATGTGTAACCCTGTTTCCCCTCCCAATCTTACATAGGGTGTCCTAGGCTGTCTAAGGGTCAGGCTACATGTCTGTGTGTTGTGCGTACCTGCTGGCAACAGGGGGCAACAGGGGTCTCCCGCGATGACATGGGGGAGAACAGGACAGGTTTCTGGGGTTGTGCCTCTGTTCTCTTCACTGGGGCAGTGCCTCTATCTCCTGCAGCCCCCAGCAGTGTGGGGTGGAGTACATACAGAAGAATTACCTTCCCCTCCTCCTGATACACTCCACTCTATGGAAGGAGATTGTATAAAAGTGCAGTCTCTTTATTGTCCTTCCTTATTCACAGCAGACAGTTCCACAGCAGTCTGTCCTTGTTTAGGATGTCCCTGACACCACTCCAGGCCTGGGCCACCCAGAGTGGGTCTAGCTCTTCCCCTACACCCTAAGCAGGGTAGGAGGCATGGGGTGCGCACTCTCCCTCCCCGGAGGGAGGCCTCAAGCTAGCCAGTCCTGGCAGCTCGGACTGTGCCACCTGTGTCCTTTCCACTCCAAGGACAGACTTTCAAAAGCCACACTGACTGCCTGACTCTGACTGACTAGGTAGAAAAGAAGAAGCGCTCAAATGCTAGGTATAATAACCAATAATAGCCAATGCCAACATCCGAGGATAATCCAAAGACTGTAATGATGAGTTGTAGTAATATATCTAGCAATAATGGGTTAACGAACCTCCTGAAGACAGGTAATGGGTAGGAATGACCCCCCCACGATCAATCTCATTGGAAATTCCCCTGTAGCAATTCAGTACTCACAATTCCTCTGTGTGGCTGGCTGGATGTGCAGCTTCCAGTGGTATAGGATGCAGAAGGTGGAGAGGAGCGCACAATCCGACGGGAGCAAGGAAAGGACCCGGAATCAAAAAAATAAACTTTATTGTGTCATAATACCTAAAATCCACCGCGTTTATCCTTGATAAAGAACGCACAAGCATTCGAAACGCGTTGGATTTTAGATCTTATGACACAATAAAGTTTATATTTTTGATTCCGGGTCCTCTCCTTGCTCCCGTCGGATTGTGTGCTCCTCTCCACCTTCTGACTCTGACTGACTCTAAATAGAAAGTGGCCATACCCTAAGTAGCTCCAACAGGCACCGCCCGTGTGTCTTAATTGGACACAGAGTCTGGTGACCGGCCTTCACTGCCTCCGTGTACTTCTTGACATGGGGGAACTCCATGATTACTCCTGGCAAACCCGCCCTTACGCAGGGATTACTGCCAGGAGGATAGAATAATAGCCCAAACTTACCAGGGCTACATATGTTTGTTAGGATCAATTTTGACATGTTTTTATTGGTCTTTGGTGTGTGGAACAGTGGCTGGATTTGCTTCGGATTTATATTTTCATTTGCTGGTTATATAGTTGTTCCCCTTAATATTGATACTGGAAGTATAGGGAATAGGCATGTGGTCTTGAGATTGGACAACATGGAGGTACTATGAACTCACGTCCTGCAGTAATATAGTAAGGCCTTTTGTATTGAAGACATTATGCTAGAATATCAGTTTCAGGGCAGTTCATACCCCGCGTTCCCAAAACCTAATCACTGACTCTCACGTTTCAAGATCGACTTATTTAGAGAGCTGGTACCTCCAGCAGACATAGAAAAAACAAGATGTCCACACAGTATTGGAACTGACAAGTTGCATATTGTCAGGCCTTGTAAAAATAGTACAGCATGTTCGGATTTTGAATAACGGAAAATAACAATATGATGAATTGTGAATACGCCTGGATCAGTGAACATAGAGAAGGCATTTCACCTGCGTCTTTCCTTCGCTGGTTAGCAGGCCAAGTCTTCTTCTTCTTTTTTTTTTATTAGAATACCTCACCAAACATCTTTTAATGAGGCAGATTGTGAAAGGCTGAAGCAGAACTATGCCCAGTAAAGATATGTGAAAACTTGTTACGCCTCAATTGCTGCCGTTTTGTTTCAGTGTAGCACTGTAGCACATCTAATTTGTCTTTCTGAGTTCCAAACTGTCTTATTCAAAGCAGATAAGGGAGGGTGCTTGGGGCCACTTCTCGGTCAAGCAGTCCCTTGCAATAAGGTGGGGGTGCCATCACCATGGGGGTGTCATTACCGCTTCCCTTCTCTATGAGGCAGGGAGTCACAGTTCTGCCTCGTATGTCAGCGCTATATAAAACAATATATACAGTATATATGATATAACATTAAATCGTTATCAAGGGTGACTATCAAAGACCTTTGCAAAGTACACACCTTCAGTGCCATTTAACTGTCCATATTCTGCCCAGTGCAGTGGCAACTATGGAGTGGTTTCAGTGAAAACCTGATTGACACAAACTATGAAAATTAGACTTTTTATAAAATGTGGAGGAGAACTGTCTGAGAGAAGCATTGCTTCTCCCTCTTGTGCTGGCGCTGGTTTGGCAGCATTAGCAATATGTGAGTAAATTGTTAGGTTAGGGACTATCTGTATTGCTTGCCATTAATAATTTGAACAGCTGGGCTTTCTTAGTTAAAATATGACTTTCTTATTGTGCAGCGCAGAAATTAGACATAAGACTGTCTGATAACTGTGTATGCCGGGGGAAGGTTGTTTGGAAATGATGGAAAGAAAACATTTTAAAAGGTCTTGTTTGAAGCCACGGTAGTTGATGGTACTATATGATAATGAGCACACGATCTGATATTTTGGGGGTTTACCATCTAGTGTAGCAGTAAGGAAATTAGTTTATATGGGGGAAAAAATAAGCGAGATTACACCTCATACACTAATTGCAGGTATAGTGATTAGAATTTATTTTATCACCAATCAGGAAATATAGCTGTGATACGTGGATGTTTTGCTGAAAAATAAGTTGTATTATTGTCTTCTCCCTGGAAATGCTTTTGCTTACTCTGTAGCAAGATTGATTTATATTTGCAAAGGTCCTAAAGGGTTAATAACCCTGTACGGCAGTTTGTTTTAAAGAGTAAACACATTGTAATATAACTTCCAAATCTGGTTACATATGACTGGCTTCTTTTCAGACTAATCTGCAGTTTTTAGAATTCTAAACCTTAAAACATGTCATCAGTGACAGCTGTTGCTTTGTACTGTATGTCCACACGTGTCTATGTGCATACGGAATGCTTCTTCTGTGACTTCCAGGTCAAGCATGCTCACTTGAGTAGTCAAAACAAACTCTTTTGTCATTTGCAGCCCCCACAGTGTCAGTGGAAGTTCTAGGAATTATCTTAAAGAGCCGCACGACCTGATTTAGTATTTTTGATGCTGTGTAATGCAAAGAGCAGACATATCTTTACAGATGAACACGACAGAATATGCTACGGACATGCGCAAAGATAGCAAACAATGGCCAAACTTGCTAGTTTTCCATGTGGGCAGTTTGTGGCTGTATCCAGCAGGTTATTGGATGAATTAAAATATATCAAGCAGTACACAAAAAGTTGCAAGAAAATAATATACTAATCCCAATTTTTTATGATGGAGAAACTGCACATCTAAAAAGGCTTTCATAGTTGATACCCCAAGTGGAACTAGGGGGTGTGTGAGTGCAGCAGTTTAGGGGTGCAGGTCAGGCTGGCAGGTGGGCAGTCAGGAGAGAGAGTGAGAAAGAATTGGGGGAGGAGTGAGAGAATGGGGGAAGGAGAATGGGGGTGAGAGAATGGAGGAGGGGGGAGAGAGAATGAGAGGGAAGACAATGGGGGGGGAGAGAATGATAGGGGGTGATAGAGAAAGTGGGGAGATAGAGAATGGGGGGGGGGGTGAGAGAATGTGCACAGAGAAGGGGAGAGAGAATGGGGGAGGAGGGTGAAAGAGAGAATGTGGGGATGAAAGAGGAAAAAAGAATGGGGAGAGAGAGAAAAAGGGGAGAGGAGTGTGGATCTATATAAACAAAAGCAAAAGTGTGGGGGGGGAGGAGGGTGAAGATGGTGGAACTTGCCCCGGGTGCAAAAATACCTAGTTCCTCCTCTGGTACTGTAGATACACATAGTCATGTAAAATGAAGTTTAAACAACATAAATATCCATTGTTTATAATCTTTTGTACAATCTATGTCAGATGGGAAATTTCCCTATAAACCCATTCTATTGAACATATTTTTCTTCTTATATTTTAAGGTCTGAAAAATGTCAGAGTAAAAGAAAATATAGAAAATTACAATACAGTCAGTAAATATAAATATGTTTGTCACGTACGGCACACCACTGAGAACGTGACCTGCATATGGGACAAGGGATAATACACCGCTACCTAGCTGACCCACGTTTCACATTCCACAGATGTCCCTGAAATGAGTAATATCTCACCCAATGGATGTCATCCAGCTCCGAAGGATCACACCGTAACTCTGCACACGGAATCTCCCATGACGCCTGGAAGTACAGTGCTAGCTGCCACAGCAACGGAGCACCATGGGAGACATCAGAGGGAAAGTCCAAGGACTGCAGCACCTTTCGGATAGCCTCATAATGGCTTGTTATAAGCTTCAATTTGTGAGTGCAAACTTTTTACACTAAAAGTTTTATACATTGATTTTACTTGTTACACCATTGGAGGTCCCTTTGTCTGCGCTCTTGTTCTAGATCCAATCTCTTCAGGTAGTACACAGCATACATTTTTCCATTATTCTTTGGGTTGCCTAAAGCTTCTGAAATATCTTTGCATTTAGGGTCCAAGTTTCATATCCATACTGTACATGAGTACAGGCAGAATACACAGGTTTAAAAATGTCCTATTGAGTCGCAATGGAAGGTTCTCTTGAAAGATTGTCTTGATTCTTGCAAGTGCGCTCTATCTCATCTTCATTCTCCTATTGATTTAATTCAAAAGGTTCCTATTCATTGTTTCTTGCCGGCCAGAGTATATATAGTCTTTAACTTATTCTAGTTCTATTTAATTTATTTTGATCTTTGCAGTTGATACATTAGTTGAACATCACTTTGGTCTAGCTAAGATTCATATGTATGCCCACTTTCTTACTGGCTTCAAAATATTGGCACTGGAATTGGCCTAACTGAATATTCTCTATCCACTTGGGGTGGTGACTGCTGGTGGCCTCCAGATAGTCATAGTCCATAGTGTGGATGGCTCCATTCCCCCCATTGGTGGGATTCCAGAGCCTGCAGGCAGCTGTGTTATGTGTCCCTTTCTGTGTGCCGCTGATAGCTGGAAACAGTAGTGGTTGGCTGTGTGGGGATACGCTCCCCAATGAAGGGCTCAAACATTGTGACTTGGCCTTTCAGTGAATCTATCCCACTGACTGTTGTGCTGAGGCCCCCTCCAGCTGCAGAAGGACATTTACAATAGAAATGCATAAAAAGAGCAATATTACATTACAAAACACCATAGATAAATTGTGGTGATCCACGGTCGTGCTGTTCCAGTGTATAAATGAGTAAAACTGCTTATAATCTTGCTGCCATCCGCTTAGGAGAACTCCACCATCTCCTAAAAGTGTGAGCTCCCAATAGGGAGCTCGCAAAGATAAAGAAAAAAAGCGGAGAGGCACACTGAGAAGCAGTTGAATTTATAATAAAAAAAGCCCACAAAAGGAGCTAACAATAAAATACAATAAAATACGGTGACATAAACGATTTGACTTACTGTACAACTAACTGGGAAGTGAGCTGAACCGGAGAAGTCTGGAAATACAGTTGTGGGCAAAGATGAGGGCATCCTGATGAAGCACACAGTGCAAAACACGTAGAGGTCACGAGGGACTACGGCGTGAGAGTCTATTAGTGGTGTGCGACACCGGCAGTAAAAGGGAATTTCAAGCCCGACGGAGCATCACTGGTCCGAACCGGCATCATCTTTTTCCACGACTGTACTTCCACCTCCCTGGTTCAACTCACTACCCAGTTGGTTGTAAGTCAAATCGTTTATGTCACCGTATTTTATTGTACTGTTAGCTCCTTTATGGGCTTTTTTATCATAAATTCAACTGCGTGTCAGTGCTCTTCTCCACTTTTTTCCTTAAACACCATAGGCATTTTATAATATAATGATATTACTGGCAAAGGGAGGTCAAAAATAAACTATATCACATACGGTACACGCCAAGGGCAGAGGGGTTATTCACACATAAGGTGGAGAAAATATGACCTAAGGCACATGGTGAAAGGCAGCAAACTGGGGAATTTGGTCACACCTACACTGTACTTTCTTCCTATTTACTTGCATTATGCTATTCTCACCAAAAAAGCATCCATTCATTTTGACCTTGGTTCACCTTACTTTTTCTACATCTGAAGCCATCTGGAGAAGAATTCAGATCCATTCAAATAAATGGGACTAAAATCTTCTCCAGTGCAAGGAAGACGTCTTTACACCACATTAAATAGAAGGCTATATTTAATTAAAAGAAAAAGTGGCAATATTGCTATGCAATTTAATTGTTCAAGACATATACAGTATAAAAGTGAAATATTTAATGTATAACAAACCAGAGGAGCCCTAATCCTCAATGCTTAAGCTCCATGCTGATGTCGATTATAATACCAAAACTGGATGGGCATGCAGTGTTTTTTTTTATCCTAATGCATTTTAATATTGTCAATGAAGTCCACTATATATACACATATACACATATATATACACATGTACACACACTTTGGTTATATTTGAATTTCAACCATTGAGCCAAACTTTGCATTTTCAAACAGCTTATTCCAATTTAATGCCATAGCCACAAAGTTTGGATTTCACCCCGCAAACCATCCTTATTTTTGTACCCGTTTTTTTGCCACACTCGTCTTGGTTACATACTTTACACGTTTGGTACCAGTGTGTGGCTCCATTGAACTCCATTGAATGTTTCCCAGATGCCCTCTCTAGATGCTGAAGATGCCAGGCGGTTGTGCAAGCACTTCTGCTCCTGGGCAGTTAGTTGTCCCCGTTGATTAAAATCACCCTCTTCAGTAAAAACTAACTTTGAGTACTTGCTATCTCGCTACCTCCCTGAAAACCAGAAGGAAGTATTTTGTATTAAAAATGTAATGTAGACATAGTTTTGAATACTATATAATTACCTTCACAGTGATGTAAAAGTAACATGAATAACAGTGACCACGTTACATTATGATGAATATGTATCCTGCTTCCACGTTTCTGATTGACTCGCTGTTTAGTTGCCATAACAGAGTCATCATCAGTTTGTAGCCACATTAGGTTTCCTGGATGTAACTATCACCAACGAGAAATGGCATTAATCTAATGACATTGCAGAAGATCATTTTTACTAGGTGTTTCTTTCATTGTTAGCTGGGTAGTTATTACCACGACGATCACATTAGACAAGTTCAAGTTGATAACTAGAATCAGAAGGAAGTACTTCACGGCCCAGCTGTGTAAACTAGAAGAAGAAAAAAGAAAAGAAATAAAGCAAGTATTTTATGTTTTGAGAGCTGTACTCAGAGTTTAAATATTTGAATGATATTATTGTATAAATACTGCACTGTGTTATTTCAGCTTCTTGCTAGCAGAATTGTGAATGCACAGGCTACAGTAACAGGTTACTTCAATTTGATTGTGTTTCTAAGCACAGCAAATAATTACCCTTAGTAAAATGTGTTGGAGCATACAATCCAGAGTATCTAAAGGCAAAATGAACACATGAACTAAAGTGCACAGAAGTAAATTAAATTAAATATTTACCTTGAATTTTATTCCCGTATATAGGATATTTGTAAAACAGGAAATTGGAGTTTCTGTTCTAAATCATTCCGTGAAACACACATGCTGATAATCTCCACTACCTTCACACCAGCTCCCATATACAGGAGCTGAAAGCATTCGTTCATCTCCTCTCTACACTCACGTTATTGTCTCCTTTTTCATGTGTGCCCCATTTCCCCCCCTCCCCCAGTTTATCACCCAAATTCCATAGTCATTTACTTGAAATATGATCGCCCAACTCAGTTAAAAAATGCACATGGTGGAGGCAGACTTTTTAACTTTTTTTCGGTGCTCTTGGGACCTTTAGGTAAAAGGAGTTTTGTAAATATGTGTGCTTCCACATCAGAAATCAAGTCAACATTTCTCCAAGACCAATACATCTACTGCAACTGCGCAAAGTGGTCATCAGCGCCAAACTGAAGTAGTACTTAACCCCTTGGCTGCTCCACAATGTAGCTGCCAAGTGTTAAGATCTGACGTGCCAGGGGCGGCATGATGCAATAGCCACGTCAGAGGCTTTGTGCTTGTTTGCTTGGGAGGGCGGGGGGGGGGGGATGGGTTGCGTTTAGCGCTGCACAATCTGAATAGAGAAGAAGGATTCTCCCCCTCCCATGCACATCATCTACTGATATCAGGATCATGTGATCACTGAGGAGTAATCACATGATCCCGACATGCTGGAGGGGCTTATGGCACTTTATGTAGACGCTGCGGCACTAAAATGGTTAAATAGCATAGCATTGTTGCTATTTCCTTTAGTGAATTCAGCGCTACATAATGCGCTCACAAAGTTATGTTACCACTGCGTTAAATATGCTAACGCGGCTCATGGAATATAAATGACATTATCGGGAGGCTGATGACTTGATACGGAGGATGCTGGTCAAATACAAGTTTATATTGGGGCCAACTCTCCCACAGTTCTGCATTGGTGTTTCGTTTTTACAGTGAGATATGGGGTTATTACTGTTAGGTGAAAGTAAAAAGTTCAAGATTGTTTTATGCTATATACACAGCAATGTAACCTATCTACATCAATATTGGCATATATTCCACATCTATACCATTCCAGTCCTCTATTCACCTGTGTTCATGTTATAGTGATTATTTTGGAAGGAAGGCACTTTTCTTTGATCTCCTGCATCATACGTTTATGCAAAGGTTGTAAAATGTGTGTGTGCTTTTTTTCTAGATTTGCACCACCCAAGGGTGGGGTTAACATGGCAGGGGGTGCACTATTCCGGGTCTCAGGGCTATCGGTGTTCAGGATGTTTGATAAATGGCCTAACATTCTTTCATCCCCATATTCATTCTCGCTGCCGGAATAAGTATTGTCCTCCCTTCCAAAGGCAACTTTGACATGACGGGGTCAACTTTGTTTTTTGTTTAGTCAATTAATTTGCCTAGGGACTTTTGACCTGGTGTGAGTCTCATCGCAAGGTGAACAACTCACAAGTTGTCCAATTTGGCAGTAGATGGCCGCGATGAAGTATTTCGGGTGGCCCATTTTCTTTTTTGGATTTTAATTTATACATAGACAGATTTGTGAGTTTCTCTACTGCCAGGTAAGGATCCACTCTCCAGATATCTGCAATCTTGTCTTTGCCTGGTATTCCCAGATTGTGAAAGAGGGCCCGGTCTCTAATATGTAACTCTTGGTCTTGGATTCATAATGGTCCTCAGTTCCTCTGTTGTTAGACCAAGACGCTTCAGTAGCAAGTCTGTAGGCTTCAAACATAATGTAATAAGAGGAGATCTGTGGCTTCGTTATGGATATAATTGTAGGCATGTACCAGGTCGTGCACATGTTGACTTCACTTGTTTTTTTGTTTTTGTTTCAAGAGTCCCCATTTGGTTAACAATGTCTTGTTGAACCTTTCAGGCTATGAGTCACCTTGCGGGTGATAAGGCATCGTTCTGGATTTCTTAACCTCACACAATGAAAGTAGCTCCTCTTGAGGCGACTCTCAAAATCCCTTCCTTGATCAGAGAGGATCATGGCAGATAGTCCATAATTCACTGAGTACTTTCCCCATAGTACCTTAGAGACAGTTGTCGCTCACTGTCGCTCACTTAGTTGAGAAGGCCTGAGTGACCCGAGTGAAATGGTCTGTTATCACCAGGATGCTGCTTATATTACTACTGCCAGGCTCCAGAGACAGGAAGTCCATACAGACTAGGTCAAGGGGCCCTTGCTGGTTATGTTCATGTAATTCTCTTTATGGGGGCCTGAATCGATCTCCCCAGTACCATAAGAGAACCTTTTCAGCTGGCAAGGTACCAGGCTGGGGTCAGACAACGTAGGGATACATACTGTATATTGTTTGAATAACACTTTATATATGAGAAACACAGAAATTACATTCTATTGCCCTCGGAATTGGAGGACCATAAATAATACATATGACAATCATATAGAAAGGATGATAATGTTCTCCGCTGTGCAATTGTCCCACAGTGTTTCTTTCTCAGTCCCGGTGGCACAGATGCTAACTATTGGTGGTGCCGGAACAGCTTTGGAGCTCATGTGAAATATAGGGGTGTTAATAAGTGCAGGCCTGTTACTTCGCAAAGAATGGCGGTAGCTGTGTATGATGAATAAGACACTGAAGTGTCATTGGGACGATCCCCGGGATGTGTTTCCACTTGGTCTACTCACAGCTTAGGTACCCCCAGCTTACACAGGTCCCCTTTAATCAAATGAGATGCTCCCCTGAATCATATCTGCTACCTCTGGTATGTGCTGTTCTGCCAGACTAGGAAGGCTCTGCCACCATACTGTAACCCTCGCCAGGTTCCTCGGGATAGGTTCACTCTCTTTCTCCCTTGCTCACATGCTCTTCTCTAACTATATCTCTCCTTGCCCCTCCTTCTATGATGTCATCCGTCTTGGTGTTCTATGATCTCAGTCCTTTCTGTAGTTCATAGTCATTGGTCTGAGGGCATATCCATCAATATATTTATGTGTGTGAGCCCAAAGGGGTGATACATTCATAAGAGGAGCTGTCTTCTTAGGGAGAGTCTTTCTTGGTAAGCACCTGCCACAATTCATACAGTATCCTTCTACCTCTCTAGCCATATGAGGCCAATAAAACCGATGCTGCACAAGACCCAGGGTTTTAAAGACACCTAGATGGCCATGTTCATAATTTAGAGATTTCAACACTACTTTGCGACACTTGGTAGGGAGTACAAACTGTTTTAATCAGGTGCTTGGAGCTCCTAATGACCCGGAATACCACTCCACTCCAAATTATATTACTGTCTCAAAATGAGAGAAACATCTGGGTGTGATTTCCAAACGGGGGAAGAATGTTTTTCCTTACTGAAAGCTGACTATATCTCTCTAATCCCAGGATTGTGTCACTGTGCATTTATGAGATCCTGTCGGTTCAACTGTGAAAATCCTGTCAAACAACTCAGCAGGATGATTCTACGCCGCAGGTATAGGTGTGGGGGATATTCCTACACTGTCCACAAAACTTTAAACATTAGCAGAGGATTTTGATCTTCCGACACATAGCTCTTCTGGCAACGTGATTTTCTCCCACCGGCTATCTGGTTCCAGGGTGTTACGGTGGATCCTGGATAAAGCATCTGAACCGATGTTCTGTTTAACAGGTCAATACTTCAAACTGAAGTTGTACGTGGCCGACACGGCAAGCCAGCAGTGTCCCGTAGCATCCAGTTTGGCAGAGTACAGGATGTAGGTAAGCCAGTTATCAGTATGGACCACATATTATGCCCCATAGAGGTACAGTAAGCATGTAGTTGGTCAACCACTGCTCATTTTAATGCTAGGAACTCAAGTTTATGCACTTGGTAATTTCTCTTTAACTATGAGAGTCCTCTACTTATAAATGCAACACGCCTCATCCCATCCTGGAACAGTACTGCCCTCAGTCCCTCTAGGTTAGCATCTATGCATCCACATGTAGTACATAAGGTTTTGTGGGTCAGCAAAAGCACGTACAGGAGCATTGGTTAGACAGGTCTTAATTTTCTTGAAATGCTCCCTCTCATTTTGGGGTCCACCTTGCTCTGAATGGTTACAAGGCCTTGAAATAGGCCTGGCCACCAGTGACCTTTGTCAATCCACCTGCAGGATGGAGATAGCCTTGGGTCAGCTAGGTACGGTTGAGAAGTTATTCACGGACCTCCGGTAGTAGCTACAAAAACCCAGAAAGGATCTCAGCTCGGGTAATTGTTTTGGCCTTTGCCAGAATCCAGAAGCCTCCAGCTATGAAAGGTCAGTGGCAACTCCCTTTTGAAGACTATGGGGCCAATGCACTAAACTCCGATAGAAAAAATAGGCAGGGATTTTTAATCTCCAGTTTTGACAGCGTTGCTATCACGGTATGCATAAAGCCCTGAATACCAGTGATAGCAACATTTGAAAAAATGGGGAGTTGCCGGCGACAAGATGATCGCTCCTGTGTAAAGGGCTCATCTGGCGAGTTGTTTCTGCTGCAGAGAGAGAGAGCTGCCTCTCTCTGCGCAAATCTCGGCTGAAATTGTTTTTTATTTTAATTTTATTACTAGTGTATTGTAGCAGCGGGTTTCCGGAGCAGAACCACAGGATTTCAGGTCCGTGGACCCCCTGCTTCCCGAGATACAAGCTCTGTCGCGAGTTCCAAATACAACTTTTTTGTATTTGAGAAAACCTGTCGTACAGCGCGGCTGACAAATGCGCGCCGAGGTAGGTACTGGGCCCGGTCTGATTGGGGGGGTGCGCTGTAGAACGCACGGGGACCGCAGCCTACGACTCTGAGGTTGTGGAGGTTTGGCCGTGACCAAACCGCCACCGCCGCTTGACTTTTCCCTGTGTGCGCTCCGGCCCCGGCTCCATCTTTAAATGTTAGAGCCCGCGCACCCTTGTCAATGTCATGGGGACATTTAAAGATGGCGCTTCAGAGAGGCGGGTCCGCCACTCCTCCGTCAATGTTCCAAGTGGCAGAATGCCCTCATCAATGTGCATTGCTACCACCGCCACAAGTCCCGCGCCCACCACGCAATCTTTAAATGTTCCTCAACATTGACAAAGACATTTAAAAATGGCACCAGGGTCGGTTGTGTGTACTCCCCACTGCATTTTGATTTTAGATGCAGGAAAGAGTCTGCTTCTCACAGTCTGTGTAACTTGGGAGCGGACTCCTAGGTGCTTTACTCCAACTACTCACGACTATGGTCTCGTTTGTCTCGATCCAGCTCTTCCACGCCGCTCCACTCAGGTATGGTCCGCTTTGGCCTCGGATAGGAACCCCATACTGCAGACCTTCTTCTCTGGTCTGGGGAGCGCTCGCCCTTCCCTGCCAGTATAGTTCCACAGTTCAGTTGCAGGTGCGTCACTCCCCTAAACCCCACTGCTTTCATCTGTCCATAGGAGTTTGCAATAGATTCTGCCTGTTAATGTTCACAGTGCTGTGCTGTTGGTAGGGCAGACAAGCATCTTCCATACACAAAGCCATATACATCAATATACAGTATATATGTAGGGGGTGTTACATTCAACTTTTTCTAAAAAGAATGATATGCTTCATGGTTTGATAGGATACACCACAACAGTGGTGCTTAACGGCAGTCCTAAAGCCCCCCCAGCAGGCCAGGTTTTCAGGATATCCCTGCTTCTGCACAGGTGGTGCAGTCTGCGACTGAGCCTCTGAGTCAACTGGGATATCTTGAAACCCTGACCTGTTGGACGAGCTTGAGAACCCCTGCACCACAACACTGACACAGAATCATGGTCTAAAATGTAATTGCAACAATGTGAAACAAAAATTGGCAACTTTCCTTGGCAGTGAAAAATGGATTCCCAGCAAGATATTATTGTGGGGAAATTTCTTGGGCTGTGTAACTCCAGAAAATATATTTTTCATGTAGTAGAATGTGAGTTTTTTTTGTCGTGCTGAAGATAGCAAAATACTGTATGAAATTAATGTCAATTTAGGAGAAAAAAATATTGGCTAGAAGTGTGTGTGTGTGTGTGTGTGTGTGTGTGTGTGTGTGTGTGTGTGTGTGTGTGTGTGTGTGTGTGTGTGTGTGTGTGTGTGTGTGTGTGTGTGTGTGTGTGTGTGTGTGTGTGTGTGTGTGTGTGTGTGTTGTACTTTAAAAATATATATACTTTTGTGAGAGCATTTTTATTATAAGAGATAGTCTTGCCTTCCCAATTCATGGAGGGCATCTTTTGCATCCAGCGCTGAAAAATTCAAGTGTGACGAGCCTTACGTAGAGTAGTCTTAAGCCGCTATTATAGTGGCCGCGAACAAAAGGCCGTACCTCTGAGGCAGGCCATAGAGTGTGCGACTGCGCTCGCGATTCTCGGACAGACAAATCATTTTGTTTTTGCCGCGTGACGGCCGGGTCACGTGCGTAGTTTAGCCAATGAGGGCATACCTCTCACGTGACGCCACGCTCACCCCTCTGCATCGCCTAGTACAGGTTTTGCGTGAGCAGCAGGCGTGCGTGACATCATGCACTCTGTACCACACGCGCACGCTGCCACTATAATTGCGGCCTTACTAATTTGGGGCCTCTATTTGTCAAAACAGTTTGAAAACCTAGTATGAAAACCTATCTATACGGTATCTGTTTTCCAGTGTGCTCATGGAACTGAGGGCGATAAAATGTAGTATTCCTTTCCATGACGTTAGTGTACATTTATGGGAAAGATATAAAGACCACTGTTTTACCCTATTCCTTGAGGCATATATTGTCTGAAAAAAAATATAGTACTTTTATGGGGGTATTTGTATGCTAGAGGTTGCCATTGATAATATTCACCTTTTTCTTTCAGGCATGAAATTGCGTGCACAATTGTACTAATTTTGGACCTGCATTGGCCTATAGAGCATGTAATCCTCTACATTGTACATATCTGCTAAAAATGTACACGTAAAAAAAACTCCTGTACTGTACATACAGTATCTGCTGTAAATATGTACACGTAAAGAAAATTCCTGTACATATCTGCTGTAAATATGTACACGTAAAGGAAATTTCTGTACATATCTGCTGTAAATATGTACACGTAAAGGAAATTCCTGTACATATCTGCTGTAAATGTACACGTAAAGGAAATTCCTGTACATATCTGCTGTAAATGTACACGTAAAGGAAATTCCTGTACATATCTGCTGTAAATGTACACGTAAAAGAAAATTAAAAAAATATTTTTGCGAGGTCACAAAAATGGCAACATTTTGATGCAAAGTATGTAGTGGTCTTGATATATTTTTTCACAATTCAATTCCTGGCAAAAACATTTTGGGGGAATGTTACCTTTGTTTAAAGGAGTAATACAAGCGGGCAAATTTTTTTTAAAGTTTATATTTCTCAAAACTACATGCCCCAAGGAATTTAAAGTGACAATCCAAGCGGGCAAATTTTTTGGCGCTTCTGTTTTAACATAAGATTGAAGCAGGGTCTCCGGTGCCGAACCCCAATAATTAAGTATCTCTTTGCTTTTTAAAACTCCCACATCACACACCGGATTGCGTCACGGCTTCCAATTGGCCCGCATGGCGCGGGAGCTTTCAAAAGTGGCCATTACGTGATCTCTGCTAGCCAAACAGGGCATCTACCTGCACCCCCTATGAAGGTAAGTACTTCTGGATGCAGGGATTCCCCGGAGCTGAAATCAATGGGGTTCAGCTCAGGGGACCCTCTGCTTCAATTCTGTGTAAAAAAAATAAAAAACTATTGTCCTCTTGGATTGTCTCTTTTAATTTCTTGGAGCATGTAGTTTTTGGAAATATATACTTTGATGGGGGTATTTTTGTCCTAGAGGGACATACTTTGCCAATGGTGGTGTGCTTCCTACGTTTCAGAAACTTTTACAGATCCCTTTAATGTTTGGAAACGCCGTCCTCTTCACACATTCAAGTTTTTTTCCTGGGAAGGTCTGACACACCAAGCATATTCCCGAAATGAAATCCCTGAACCAAATGTGTTTAGAGCCATATCGGACAGCCATAAATCGTCCAGGAAGCAGGAAGAACCATATAACTTACTGATTTATTCCTTACTGAAGGTTCCAGTCTCTTTGTGCTAAGAAAACTCATCTTTGCTGATCCATGTCTCCAGACAGACATTCTGGTTTCTATGGAGATAGGGGGGAGCTGTGCCTTTATCTTCTGTAGACTGAAATAATCTGGCACAAAACACTATCTTCCTAGCATTTCTCACACGAGAGGCCATCTTTTCTAACTGACAATACAGGGCTTTCCAAACACTTCTACAACTGCAGATGGAAATTTAAAGAACTGTTTTAAAAAGAGTGTTTGCTGGCTGGATTGGTGTAGAAGTGCTCATCTCCCTCTCTTTATTTTCTTATGAAAATGCTAGGGTTTTAAAAAGGTGTAACATTTTGGATTATAACTTAGAACTTTGCAACTAATATTGACAGATTTACTATAAATCATTCTTCCTGTTATTACACAGGTTATTAAGAATTTATATTAGCGTTAGGGACCCCTGATATGTGGTCTGCCTTGGCGTTGGCTCAGGGGCTTACAACAATTTTGGCCAAAAATGTCAAACTAAAAGACCATTTTACTTATTAGATATTTATACATATATATTTAGGCACTGTACCGTGTATGAGTCTCACTGGATGTGCTAAAAACTGAGCTTTGTCTGTGTTTTATGTTCTGTCTCTGGTTTTAAGTACATTTTGGATTATACAGACTGAACCCCATGTTGTGTAGGGATAGAAGTATATCTATATTATCTGACGACGTGAGGCTGTACAAAGAGGCCTCCTGGTGGGAGAATTGCTCTAAGGAGCAATTGCACAAGGACAAGAGCTGTCATTTTGAAATGTCCAGTCCCTTCATACTTGTATTTAGTAGGGCGAGAAAGTATCCCCATTTCTTTCTTTTCATGTCTCCTTAACGAACTGTCCAGGATTCGGTTCACAATTTTGTAATGACTTTTTTACTCCTAATGTTAGGGAAACGTCACACAAATGGTTTTGCCATTTTCGCCATATTTTTTGTTAATTTTCTATTAACACTTTGAGCACCCCAAGACTTAGCTACTTCGTCATATGGTCTGGCACACAGGGGTTCCGTGATGTAGTAGCACAGGACACAATCTACACAAGGGGTGAATAACTCCAGTCTTTTGTGGGGCCCAAGGTGGCACGCTGGAAGAAGGACTCCCCCCAGTGAAAAAATGAAGGGGACTTACCTTGAAGAGAGACCCTCTGGCAGCACTGTGGCGACATGATGTCACGGCGCTAGTGACGTCACATTGCCACAGCAACACGTCGTCATATATCACGTCGTCATTTGCCGTCGGTCACCATGGCAACGCGAAGCTACAGGAGGCGCCCTGCTCCGGAGGAGGTAAGACCCCCTCTCAAAGAAAGAAAACACATACACACAAACCTACCTCTCGGTGAGAAGCGGTCCTGCCAGTCTGGGGGCCCCACACTCCCTCCTCCTGTTGGCGCCAGGATCCAACTTCCACCCAACCGGAGGGGGAAGCTGGAGGAGAGCTGGAAGAGGAGAGGGGAGATGAAGGAGGGGGGCAGCTGGAGGAGGGGAGAGCTGTAGTAGGAGGGAGAATGGAGGAGGGTGGGGAAGCTGGAGGGAAGGCCCTGCGCTCTCTCCTCTAGCTCCCCCTCTCTGGTCAGGTGGAAGTTGGATCCCAGCAACAACAGGAAGAGGGAGAGGAGGGGCAATGGGGTCCCTGAAAGCGTGGGGCCCAAGGTGGCCACCTTGCTTGCCTTGCCCTAAGGCCAGCCATGTGAAGGTGCACAAACTGGCCAGGTTTTAGCGATATCCCTGCTTCATTCTGACTTACCATTAATTGAGACACCTGTGCTGAAGCAGGGATATCCTTAACCTGATCTGTTGGTGGCCATTGAGGACTGGAGTTGGCCACCTCTAATCTACACTGATGAGTAACGGAAAGGTAATGACCCCTCCCCTTTCATTATCAAATTTGGATATTCTTCAATTTAAGGAAGGAAGTGACACTCCAGAGGTCTGTTTTCAAATAAAAAAAATAATTTCATGGAACAGGGTCGATGTTTCGGGTTTGCAACTCAGACCTTTGTCCTCTCCAAACGTCGATCCTGTTCCATTAAAGGATTTTCTACATTTGAAAACAATCCTCTTGAGTGACGCTTCCTTCAATTGCAGAATATCCCATTTTGATATTGATTGCGCCCTAACGGGCGATGGGCGTGGACCCCAGGCATTTGAGCAAGAGTCGAGTGAGTGCACCTGTCTTCCACAATTCCTCCCCTTTCATACCATCATCAGTGATGGAGCAATCAGGTGACCACTTAGAAGAAGCAGACACATGATTGCGAATGCCAGAGGGTCCTTGGCACTCTGGTCCTTCTCTCTGCCTGGCACTCAATGGGGTAAAAAACAAGGTTAGATAGTCAATATGTTAGGCACAAAGCGCAAAAACTTCCAGGTATATGCAAAGAAAAAAAAGGGGGGGGGGGTAAAAACAAAGCTAAAATCCACAGTTGCAAGAGCAAAAAAACGGACTATCTCCCCCTCACATGGTATGCAGTAATAGCAGGCAGTTAAGAGATTACCACCTCCTTAATCCGATGGTAGCAGGAACCCAAGTGATGCAGGTAACAGAACAAAGATCAGAAATCAACTCTAGGGTCAGACCTCAGATCATGTGCTCATAAAAATGAGAAGAAAACAGAACATAGAGCAGAAGGAAAGCATCCAGGCATACGGTCTTGCAAAAAGTACTGTAGATTTAATGGCAATACCAACGTTTCAAACACATATGCAGTCTTTATCAAGGTGAGGGCTTGATAAACAGAACATAGAACAGATATGCATCTTACTTAAAACATACAAAAAGAAAACGACATTGCACTCACAAAGGGCGCTATGTCTTAAGTATGGAGATTACCTTGGCTCCAGGAACCAGCACAAATGGCGCACACCAGCCTCACTCGTTCCTGCACACCGGAGGGATGATGTCACTTCTGAAAGTGTCGCTGTCAACAGGAAACAAAGGAATCCTTCGTTTCCTGTTGACGGTGATGCTTCTGGAACTGACATCATCATTCCAGTTAGGCCATCTAATGAGATGAAAGGCGATATTTCATTTGTAAAAAGTTCTAAAAAGTTCTATGTGTAGCTTCCCAAAAATATAATCGTACGTTTAGACAACGTGTACACCATATTTATTTCCATTTTTCTCCTTTGTTGCACTGACTAAATCAAATGAATGGACACCAGACCTTATTATATTGGTGTATGCGGATTAAAGATGTGTGTGGAACATAACCACAAGTACAGTATGAAGAACTGGCGAGAATTGGATTTTCAACACTAACCAAAGCCTCAAAATCTTCAGCATTTCCACATTTTCTCCAGGAATGTATTTCTTAAATTTCCATTTTGGAACGTGAGAACGAAAAATAGAGAATCCATACAAAAGGAATAACATTGTCTTCTTATACAACACTAACACTAGTTAACCTATTCAATTTATAGGTCAAAGACATTGGTATACAGTATCTCTGCTCCAGATAATGGTGTGAGGTGGAACAAACCAGAATAGAAGTCTAATGAATGAGCTGTATGTTTCCTGCTGCTTTACTAGTAAAACATTGAGGACTTGGGTAAAAGAACCATCTACAGAGAGAGTAACTTCTTTTGTATGATAACTTACAACCTGTCTACAAACACGCAGCCATATACAGGACTTTTTCGCCTCCCAATATCAGCAGGTGCTCTCAGCTATCTAACGAAGGAGAAACAGGTGCGCAAATCACATCAGGACATGGAAAGAAAGTAGAAACACAAAATAGTGCAATATTGTCAACCCCAACAAATGATTTCAGTGTTGAAAGCTCTATAAAATTTGCACTCACGTGTATAACGTGAAATGAAAGATTTGTGGTTATTAGAAGTTACCAACTTTTGTCTCCAGATAGGTACTCCAGATCCATAGAGAGGGAGGGGAACTCCATATACAAAAAAGGAAAACAAAAATAGTATAGTACTGTTTTTAATATTAAAAACACAAAGTATTCCACTTACATAAGTGCCTTTGTTTGTGAGCTTTCAGACCATCCTGGGTCATATGGTCAGACAATGATGTTCACAGCAACAGCATCTGCTCCACGGCCATCACAGCATGCACTGAGTTGTCTTCCACTCTGGATGTCATCAACAAGGGCCACTCAGTAATCACTGATTCACACAACGCGCGTTTCCACTGCAAAGTCTTCCTCAGGGGATAATCCTGCCATAGATTCCAGTGTTTCCCTTAAAAAATAAATTTGTCCTTTTATTGGGTGCATAGATATTCACTAACGTTATATTTTGACCCGAAAGAAGCCCGTGAACCACTAGGGACCTCCCCCCTTAATCTCTCTTAACCTCCAATGTCTGGAACGGGATGTTCCATTTAATCGGTATTGCAACCCCTCTTTTTTTTGCTAGTAAAAGAAGAGTAAAATGCTATGGGGTATGTCCCGCTAAAAGTGTTTGGGGTTCCTGAGTCTCTTGCAAAAAAACAATATCTGCTTTCAAGTTCCTAAATTCTTTTAGGGCCAATCTATTTTTACCATTACTGTTAAGACCTTTAACATTCAGGGATACTAACTTTAAAAAGATACATTTACATACATTCAATATTAAACTTACCTTTAGAAGCGTTGGCCTTCCGAATCCAGGAGTATCAGGAAGCTCTCGTACCGCAACGTCATCCAGCTCAATCCAATGCCATTCACCTTGAAGATCCAGATCAGGTACCCAAATTCTTCTTTCTTTTATCTTCTATCAGCTTCTTCTTTCTTAATCTGTGATTATTTCTTTTTCTTTATCTTCTTTCTTCATCTGTTAATCCTAAACCCAATGGTAAATCCACAACGCGATGTTAACTCGTCGGCTTCTTCAGCTTAAAGGAGGCGTCAAGGCCTTAAATATGGCCTATGATGCCACATTTTTTGGTCAGATGGTACAGCTCCAATATGATTGGTCGCTGTATCATGTGACCGCCTTTTTTTTTTGTTGACAGAAGCGATGTCATCTCCAAGGGAGATATGTCATATCCTTCAAACCGCATGGCCATATCACATGGTATTAGAGCCAATGGGATTGGAGACAATCCCATTGGTTGCTGTACCAGGTGTTTGGTTACCTTAGTTCAAAAAGATGTGACATCATACCTTAAAGTAACGTCACAATTCCCCCCTCCTACTGGAGATCTGGCTACTACATGGGTGTTCCCGGTGCTGTGAACTCACTGGATGGTCTTACAGAAGCCCCGAGGGCTCCGCTGGTGTTGTGTGGGATCAACAACAGGGAAGGCTTTTCCTCCTTAGGGTGCAGCACCTCCATCCCATGGGGATCGTAGCAGGCAGGATGGTCCCCATAGGCAACATTCTCCTCCAAAGACCACACAGTATAGTGGCATCTTCCACAATAACTGGAGCAGATACCCAGGGCTTGAGGCCCCAAGCAGCTCTTCTAAACTCCCTCACCCCCTGATGGGATGAGGGAAACACTCCCACTCCTCTGATGGAGGGCAGACACATTCCAACCACACAATCAATTTTGTGCAGTGTCAGCTTTCATACCCAGGGGGGAAGGGCTTGTAACCCCGCCCCATAACAGGGCAGGTCCAGGTACTAACAGGCATCACACCATATACATGTGACCCAGTTAGTACCCTCCCCAGGTATGATACTCCAACTGCTGGTTTAGGTCTGCCCCTGGATATGACAACACAGTACCCATCCAGGCTGCAACTGCAGACTAGGCCCTGCACAGGCATTTAAACCCAACACTGCCTGCTCCTATCAGGACTTATAGTGTTGAGGCCAGTGGAAGACTATAGCCATGGGCACTAGGCTACACAAACCCGAATAAAATTGCTACTAGATAGACTGAATGCTAAGCAGATAAATGTGAACTTACAGAGAACCATTGGTGAGGGGTTAGTGTGCTGTGACTTTACGTGTTTTTTTAGAATTTATTGTGTTTGTCCTCATCATTATTTGTATACTAATAAAAGTGTATTTTGATATTTTTGCACACAACTGTGAGTGTCCCCATTATGTGGAGTTTCTGGGATTCCTTTCTTTAGGGATTCCCGTCCTGTTTTGTTTAGTTCTATTCTATACTCCTGCGGAGACCGCCTGATTGACTAGGCAGAGTTGCTAGTGCTCATTTACTTGATTATAGCTTGCTTTGTCCACCCTTTTTCTCTTATATGCCACTTCCTCATATTATATTGGATTGCACTCGTTACACATAATATTATTAAAAGCTAGAGATGAGTGATTAGTCTTAATTAGATTGTATTTTAAAAATTGATCAGACATGTTGCAAATAAAAATTCCACTTGTGAGCACATTCACATGTCTCAGACAGGTCTGCAACCCTGCTTTTCACCATTATCTCCTAGCTTCCACTGCAGCTAGGGATTCTGGGAAATGACATCCAAATGAGCACATCAGGCATGTTCAATTTCTTATTGTACTTGGAATAAACCCTTCAGAACAATGGGTTTATGATATTATAATTAAGCTGTTGTACATGCTTTCTGTTATAGCAGATGGTATTAAACAGAGAATTAAACAGAAATGTATGACTCAAGGCCTCCCTGAAAGAAGTAACTACTAACTCTTCTTTAATTTGATAATTGATACACTAAAGTAAACATCGTAGTTTGGGCTATCTCAGAAAGAAACCTTTTCTGTGGTTTTTGCAAAATGATTATTTTCATTGAGATTGGGTTTAATAGTGCTGTGTAGTACAAAAACAAGCAACATCCTTTGAATTTATTGCATTTTACCACAATGTTATTAGCAGTAACATGCCAGACCTATGAATTTATTCTAAATGTACTGATAAAACATCTATGATAAAGGGTCTATAAACTTCCAATCGTAATTGTCAATGCAGCAAATCATTTTCTATGAGTGATGCTATTAAATTCCATATGTGTATATATCTGAAAGCCACCTTAGTAGTTTCAGCTTGGCAGGCAAATTTTTGTGGAAACTGCTTTTCATCCCACTTTAGATATTTTATCTCACAGTATTCAACTGCCTCATTAACTGTCAACTGATCTGCTTGTTTTGGCTAAAAGCTAATAAAAAGGTTATAACCATACTGTACTTCTAACATCTGATGACTCATAAGTAGGAGCGGTTGAACAAATATCAGACAACAATCAAGTTCTCCAAATTTCAGCACATTTGAAGGAGGGATTTTTAATTTTTGTAATTTTTTTTTATTATTAATATTTTTTGATCAATACCAATGAAGGTTGTTCATATAGGTGCACAGTCTGCAAAGAAATGTGCCTTTCAGCTAATACAACTTCAGATTTATTTGGCAGATATGGAGCACATTAGTGAAAAAAAATGTACAAGTGTTACATAGCTGGAAAATCTGTATTCATCTTTTAATACAAATCTCCCATTGTTATCCATTTTGAGTACTATAATTTATTACTAGGTGGTGTTCCATCCTGTTTAATTCAACTATATCAACTCATACAGTTTCTGCACTGGCTGCCAATCAAAGCCAGGATTATCTTAAAAGCTGCAGTTTTGAAACATACTGTATATTTCTACAATTAGTCTGCAATAAATCAATGGATTTATGTTCTAAAGACACATTACCCAGCAGTTTTTGCATTTGGCTTATTCAATGAGGCTTATCCAAGACAGCTTAATCAAGATTTAAAACCTTTAGCTTATTGGCTTCTAAATTCTGAAATAATGTTCCAATTGCTATTCGCACAACACAGTAATTTCTGTACCTGGGAAGCAACTGCAGAGCATTTCATCTCTGTAGCTTCTTGCTAAAGTAAACACAGATGTGGAGAGACCAGACTTTGCGGTAATGTTCGTAATGTTAAGGTAAAACATGAGTAGATCCATCTAAATGTATGTATGTACAAGGTAGTCCTCGTTATCCAACGTTTCACTTTACAGCGAATGGCATATCCAACGCTTTACAATGCAACCCTAAGGGCTGTTTTTTGACGCCTGAATGCGTTATCCAACACATAAATGCGTTATCCCAGGGGGGCGCAAACTTTTTTCCCTGCGCCCCCCTGCCGGCTGTCCCCTCACTCCCGCGCCCCCCCCCAACCCCAACTTACCCGCGCTCCGGCGTAATGACGTCACGTTGCCATAGCAACGGGAGTCATTTTGACGCCGCGTTGCCATGGCGACGCAGGGAGGAAGCCGCCGGAGCCACGGTAAGTTAGGTTTACAGAGGCCCTGCAGCTCCCCCGGCACTTAATTTAAGTGCCTTCGGGAAGCGCGCGGGGCCTCTGTAAACCCCGCGCCCCCCGTCGGCAGTCTCGCGCCCCCCCTGGGGGTCGCGCCCCACAGTTTGCGCACCGCTGCGTTATCCAATGCTCAATGCCACGGATTAACATGGGACTCACTTTACAACGGTTTCACTATCCAACGCTACTTCCAGAACGGATTCCGTTGGATAACCGAGGACTGCCTGTATGTATGTACGTATATATCTTTATTCATATAGTGCCATCTATGTACATACTGTAGCACTTCACAGCAGCAATAAACGTGACAATAATATAACCCATAATGGGAATAAGCGCTTCATTAGGAAAAGGCGTCCCTGCCCCGAAGAGCTTACAATCTAAACAAACAGGAAGCCAGAACCCCATCTGAAAGTTCATTTTTTATTTAATCCAATAAATTCTGATAAAATAGTTACAGTTTGTGTTGTGTAGGATTGTTCCTCTAAATTCCAGATCCGATGCAAACATAATGGTAGAAAACTTAGAATTACACAATTTGAAAATAAAAAAATCAACTCCAATTATCTCTACTATGAAATTGGGCTTCTGCCCAGGGACATGACTTTTCGGGATGCATTTGCTGCATGTCAAAGATCTTCTGCAAAATATATCTGCTCTTATCTTTCTTCATCTTCATAAGTTAATTTACAATGCTGTATGGTTTGTGTATAAACTCTGTTTTGATGATTAAATGAATTATTCAGATGCCAGAGTTCGCTCACTTCACATTCTCTGTAGAATTGTTTCCAAACCTCTTCACTTTAATTAAAAACCCAACTTCCTGTTATATATCAGTCAAGCTGCAAGTGAAAGCATATTGTACCTAAACTGACTCCAGGTTAACCGTGTGAGGGAGAGCAAGGCAGGTCTTCAGATATTACTCTATTTTGTTAAATCGAATACAACCTATAGTACACACATACCTGAATAATCATTATTTCCGTTCTTCTTAACTATGTGAAAGAACAACACCTTCCTCTTCTGAAACAGGCTCTGGAACATCCCTTTCTGAGCCTTGCCCTTTCTCTAGCAGTGCACCAATTGTATTTAGTGACTGCCTGGTCACATGATCTTCCGCACAGAACTTTGCGTCTTTGGTCCTCTTCTGCTGCACTGACAGCCATTTAGTGAACCTTCGAACCGAATCTTCGCCGATCGGTCACAGGAGAAGGGGTCGATCGGCAATTTAGCTAATTACTTATCATTGTGTGGATTGTATTGATGCACATATTAAAGAGAAAAAAATGGCAGCTTGGACTGCTGTTTTAAGGCTTTTTACAGTTTATATAGGATTCAAATGTGTACTCCAATGCTGTATCTTGACAATGATTAAGAGCTCCTTTGGTTTAGATACAGGTATCAAACACTTCAAAAGCACTTCATCTGCAACATTAAAATACACAGTCTGGGAATTGGTATTTATAGAAAAAGAAAACATTAAATTAACCACAATTGATTTAGATATATCCATTACATTTGTTTCTATATAGCTTTTGGCATTGTATTTTTTTTTTCTTTTTCTTATCATGGTATTGTCTTCATTTACTTTTGGATGTTATTTATTTTTTCCTCCTCATAAAACAATACTCCTCCTTTTTTGGAAATATACATTTTAAGCACCCCTCTGGGGAACTCAAGAGCAGCCAGATTAAGAAAAATTCCATTTATAAAATTGCTAACAAGAAGGAAATTAGCAATTTCACTTGCAATCCAAGTTCTAATAAAAGGGATGATTGATGACAAAAATATTTGGAAAGTAGAACTAAAGTAATTTATCATAAAATGCTAACAGTTTGCTGAAACATAATTACTCTAAAAATAAGACATCCTTTTTTCTTTCTTTTTCATGGTACCTTGCTTTCGCTGCAGACAATTACCTTAATAAAACAAGATCTTATGACTTATGATGTTGTCTATTCTCTGCTGTCAAAAGCTATTGGGGGAATACTTAGATTGGGGAGGCGATAAACAAATTTACAGACTGGAAATCATTCTTATAATACAGCTACTTATCACAGCATGCTAAATGTCCACCAATTCTTGCACATTCTAATTGTCAGTGCAATTGGATGTTGTTATTTAGAAACTGCATGGAAGCTGATGAGATGTGCAAAATTCGTAAAGTTTGCAAGCAGTTTGCCCAGTAAAAGACAAACGCACGGCCATATCCTGAAATACATATTTTTCGCGAGAAAGAGAGCCCTATTTCAGGCTCTGGATGTTGTTTGAATATAGTTTCGCTTGTGAAATTCGCCAGTTTTGATTTAAACCCTCGAGACGTTCCTGCAAAAAATAGCAGAACATTTGGCCCATAAAGTTAAAGGGAACTTTTTGCGAATTTTCAAACTTTTTGAAATGTTTGTGTGAAACTAGAAACGTATCTAGAAGCGAACATACTTAACTCAACACCATGCTAGCGGCATCAAAGTATCTTATCAACGATGGATAAGCACATGCTTGGAAATAAACTACTATTCATTAATATATTGAATAAGTAAAAAATCTCAAAATCTGTGACGACTATAATTTTATTTTTGGTGCAAATTGTTCTAAAGTGGGCCATGTACAAATCTCAGGGAGAGTCAAATAACCTATTGTGCTTGAGTGAAAGTTAATGCACTATAATTTGTTCCCCCACTGTGCATCATTTTGTTCCATAGTGGTTTCTCTTTGTTGGAGGAAATGTTTGTTTACCATGTCCTACTTACATAGTTACATAGTAGATGAGGTTGAAAAAAGACATGCGTCCATCAAGTCCAACCTATGCTAAATTTAGACAACAGATACATTATCCTATATCTATACTTACTTATTGATCCAGAGGAAGGCAAACAAAAAACCACAGTGACATACAGTATCATCCAATGATATCTCATAAGGGGAAAAATAAATTCCTTCCTGACTCCAACAATTGGCAATCGGATTAATCCCTGGATCAACATCCTTCCCATGTTTACTTATTTGGTATATCCCTGTATACCTTTCCTTTCTAAAAAGATGTCCAACCTGTTTTTAAACAAATCTATTGTATCTGCCATTACAGTCTCCATGGGTAATGAATGCCACATTTTAACTGCCCTTACTGTAAAGAACCCTTTCCTTTGTTGCTGGTGAAATTTCCTTTCCTCCAACTTTAAGGGATGACCCGAGTCCTTTGTACTGCCCTTGGGATAAATAGTTATTTTGAAAGCAACTTGTACTGTCCCCGAATATATTTGTATATAGTTATCATATCCCCTCTTAGACACTTCTTTGCTAATGTAAATAAATCTAATTTAGAAAGCCTCTCCCCATAAGTTAGATTGTCCATCCCCTTTATTAATTTGGTGGCTCTTCTCTGCACTCTCTCTAGTTCCAGAATGTATTTTCTAAGGAGCGGTGCCCAAAATTGTACTCCATATTCAAGGTGTGGTCTTACTAATGCTTTATAAAGGGGCATAATTATGTTTACTTCCCTCCTGTCCATTTCCCATTTAATGCAAGATACAATCTTGTTTGCCTTTACAGCTACTGCATGACTTTGGGCACTATTGCTAAGCCTGCTGTCTACAAGCTCTCCTAAATCCTTCTCCATCAAGGATTCCCTCAATTTATCCCCATTTAATTTGTAAGTCGCCTGTTTATTCTTGCTTCCTAAATGCATAACCTTACATTTATCTGTATTAAACCTCATCTGCCATTTACCTGCCCAAGTTTCCATTCTCTCCAAGTCCTTCTGTAGGAAATTACATCCTGCTCTGATTCTACAACCTTACACAATTTAGTATCATCAGCAAAGATGGAGACTTTGCTCTCGATGCCAACCTCAAGGTCATTAATAAACAAGTTAAAAAGCAGGGGTCCTAGTTCCGATCCCTGAGGAACTCCATCCACGACCTTATCCCAACCTGAAAAACTTCCATTTATGACAACCCCCTGCTGTCTATCCTTCAACTAGTTTTCAGTCCTGATGCATATTTTATTACTAAGTCCAATTTGCTTTATTTTGTACACCAACCTATTGTGCGGAACCATATCAAAAGCCTTTGCAAAATCTAAGTAAACCACATCAACTGCATTACCCTGGTCTAAATTCCAACTTTCCTCCTCAAAGAAACAAATAAGGTTAGCTACCTTGGTTACGATGGTGACCATGTTTTGTCACCAGATATTTTCCTACTGCGTTTGATCTGCTTACTTTGGCTTAAAGTCTCCCATTTTATTTAGTATTTAAGAGGATGTATGGATGTTGTCTTGAAAAAGGTCCATGAATAAGATCAAAACGTTGGCATACAGTGATAAATGTTTGATTACCACTGGAGTCCCTGTCTAACAGACTGTTCTTACTTTACCCTATTTGGGCCAGATACACGAAGCTCTGGTAAATCAGGGCAAATAACATGATGTATTCTAAATAGGTAATCGACGTTTTTTCCGTGAGTTTAATGGGTATCCACTAAGTAAATGATATGCAAAAAATAGCGTGGAGTTGTGTTAAGCAATACAATGCACATTGGGAAAATGCACATGCAAATATATATACAACCCGACTCCCCCATCCCAAATACATACAACACTACTCCACAATCCCCAAATACATACAACACTACTCCCCCATCCCCTAATACATACAACACTACTCCCCCATCCCCAAATACATACAACACTACTCCCCCATCCCCTAATACATACAACACTACTCCCCCATCCCCAAATACATACAACACTACTCCCCCATCCCCAAATACATACAACACTACTCCCCCATCCCCTAACACATACAACACTACTCCCCCATCCCCTAATACATACAACACTACCCAACCATTCCTAAATACATACAACGCTGGGCCTGTCTCTCTACACTGCTGAACCTGCCTCTATCATGCCGGTGCGAGCCAGAAGCTGGGCCACTCTCCAGTAGGTCCTGTGACATCACCATGGGGAGATAGGAGGGTGTATGTATATATATATATATATATATATATATATATATATATATATATCATAGGGAACCATGTTAAAA
Source organism: Ascaphus truei (assembly GCF_040206685.1). Lineage (NCBI taxonomy): Eukaryota > Metazoa > Chordata > Amphibia > Anura > Ascaphidae > Ascaphus > Ascaphus truei. The sequence continues at coordinate 92,756,368 of NC_134488.1, forward strand.
ATGGTTTTTGAAGCAAAAAGTGGCACTGTGTGCTCATTTGCATGTCATTTCCCAGAATCCCTTGCTGCAGTGAAAGGGCTGTGTGCTGGGTGATAATGGGGAAAGGCGGGGTTGCAGACCTGCCTAAGACATGCAGATGAGCATACAGTTGTATTTACATATATATATATATATATATATATATATATATATATATATATATATATACATACTGTATAATGCCCCTCACTGTACTAGAAGCAGGTTCCTCTGGAAAAGCAGTGGAGAAGGCGCCACTCTTCTGAATCTTGTAAATATGTTCAACAGGGCTGACAACAGATTTCCCAGGACTAGAGCGTTGACTGGTATGCCCCCCTCACCCACACCTGTATCATGGTTTTGCAAGCCCCTCCCCTTCCCCCTTCATACCTCCTCACTCTCCCCCTCCTCTGTTCCTCCCTTCTACCCATGTATTTCACTCCCCCTCTGTCTCTCACTCTTCCCCCTTTTCTTCCTCACTCATTCGACCCCTCTTTCTCTTCCTCACTCCCTCTCTTACACCCCCTCTCCTCTCACACTCCCCTGTCTGTTATCACTCCATTACCCCCATCTCACTCAATCCTGTTCCCTCAATCCTCCCCTTCTCATACTCACTCCTCCCCCCCCTGACCATACACCCAATTCACCACCACAATAATTACTCCCCCACTACCCACAAAGCACCTCCCCACAATAATTACCCCCACAATACACACACAATACTACCCACACACAATAATCACAAAATACATATGTAGCCCTGTTCCCCCCCCCCCTCTGTAAAATGTATTGCTGGCTACTGATGTCTGTGGTGTGGTCATACCTGTGAGGGTCCATGAGAGCTGAGTGTCCGCTGTGTTGTGGGGTAACAGCACAGGCTTTTGGTGATCTTTAGGTTCCACTCAGGGTGTCAGCGCCTCCAGCTCTAGCGGGCTCCAGGATTCCCAGAGACAGTCTCCACCAGGGAAGACTTCTTCCATGCCCCTACGCAATAGACTATAGACTCAGACAGGGGTATATAAAAAGGGATGCTTTATTTAGCAGCCACTGCTGGTGTCATGCAGTGGATTGCGATGGGTTCCAGACCTCTGGATGATACTTGGCCCTCTGATAATATTGAGGCCATATTCTCAGTTCTGATCTCTCTCTCTCTCTCTCAGTCAGCCCAGGAGGGACTGACTGGCATGTCTCACCCCCAGCCGGTAGGAAACTGCACACACCTCCTCTTCCTAGGAGGGGTGGAAGAGAACTTCCTATAACTTCCTATAATTTAGCACTTCCTCTCTGAGACACCAGAAGGGGAGGGCACAAGGTTGGTACCATAATTGGATGTACACAGACCCTGTGTCACCTCCACTCCTGCCACTCAGAGAGTCAGCATGAGGGGGGTCAATGCCACTAGGATAGCCTGCCACCGCCTGTAGCTACTAAGGACTTACAGTATGTGACAGGGGCCAGAGAGGCATTCTGGAACAGCCATAGCTACACATCCCTACTCCCCCATCCCCAAATACATACAGCACTACTCCCCCATCCCCAAATACATATAACACTACTCCCCCATCCCCAAATACATACAACACACACCTTGGGGATGGTCTCAGGCCTCTGATGCCCCTGCTCTTCCCAACTGATGTGTTCCTCTCTCCCATGCTGTGCCTCCTGCTGGGCCTGCCTCTTTACACTGCTGGGCCTGCCCCTATCATACTAATGCGAGCCAAAAGCTGGGCCCTTCTGGAAGTTGAGCCCAGCTTCCGACGTGCACCAGCAGCAGAGAGACAGGCCCAGTGGGGGATAGAGGCCCGCAGTAGCTGGGGAGAACCAGAGGCCCGACAGCCAGATGCAGAAGTTGAGTCTGACTTCAGGCCAGGCCCAACTTCCAGCACCACCTGGCTGGGCCCCCCACACCCACAGGGCCTGGGTTTTCCCCCTCTGTCGGCGACCCTTGTTTTCAAGTGCTCAAGTTACGTGTAGTAATGATGTCATGTCACCTTTATTGTTTTCAGTTAAGGAACGTGCCCTTTATAAATAGAGCCCATAGTAATGAACAGAGATTGTTCTCTGACCAGAAGAGGAGCAGGCAAGTGCTGAGCAGGGAGTTCTCGGAGTAGAAACTCCAGAGCATAGTTGGATTGGGTCCCTAGTATAGCCCCAATCCAATAGGTATGGATGAGGTAGATGGTGGTGCATAAAGTGACAGGATACTGATCCCTGAAAATAGAGTGTACTCCTACTGACTGGTCCTCAGTAAACTCCCAATCTGCTAAGCATAAGGGAAGAATGCCATCCATGGTAAAGATCCCGGAGAATAGAGTGTGTGTCCCAACCAGGGTCCAACAAGCTACAGGGCATTGAGGAAGCTATACAAGAGATTGCCAATCTAGCGTTATTAAAGGACACAAGCATAAGTACCCCTACCGTATGAGTGATAGTTGCCAAGGGGATGAAATCTTAAAGAAGCCTAAGTACCTCCCTAGTGTAGGAGTGAGAACTACAATTGAAAAGAAGCACAGAGTAACTATATTATTTGACACCAGTTAATGTCCATGTGAAGCCTGCCTTTGTATGTGCAGCATTATTAACGGATCTGAATAAAGCTCTTTGTTTGTACCATAAAAATTCCTGGCGCCCATACTTATTCTATCTGCATACCTATGCCCAGTTTGCACGGATCCAGCACCCCTGAAAAGGTATGAGACACTGAGCACAGCCATGTTAATAGTCTATCTGATGTAAACTCACATAGGAAAAGTTTTCAGTCCTATTAACCTACCCTACAACTGTGAGACCTTCCAACTGAAACTGGGAGGAACCTTACCACTGGAACCTTCTATCGGGCTATTTATACCCTGATGTTGATGTCACTGGTCACCATGAATACAGTGGGAGTGGCTTCTTTCTTGCCAAGTCACTCTACACCATGTGATATGAGAGGGGCGTTATCCTGCGTATGCCCACACAGTTAAACCTTTAAGACGGTTAACCCCTTAACTAAAATCGTAGTCCCTAGGGAGGGCTACATTTGCATATGCGTTACCCTAACGTCCATAAAAATATATCGATGTTATTTCAGTGGTTAACTTGAGGTGATCGTAACTTTATTCTCTTTATTGCATAGGATTAACGTAACATTACGTTTGGTTAATGTTACGTTAAAGAGGCTAACTGAGCTTCATGCATCTGGGCGTTACTGCACAGTTAGTGCACTGGTGAGAATACATTTTTGTTTTCAGTAGTGCCTTTTTTTTTGACTACATTAAATAATTTCATTTGATGGCATATTGTATGTACCAATCATGTAGATCTCATTAAAAAAAATATATATATATATATATTATCAGAGTAAACAAAACATCACTCTCATTACTTATTTAACGTGAATGTCTTCTACCTCATTCTTATCTGCAATATACAGTCATAAAAGCTCATTATGGATCCGGTCTTGTTATAAAAGAGCAGCCAAATACAATTTGTGAGTCATTAATGTTGGAGCTGTAATAAGGCAGTAGAAAGATTTTTTTTTTTAAATGTTCTTCAGTATGTTGACAGTGGACAGCAGCCTCATTTCAAGGGCATGAAGGAGGAAACATCCTTTTGGAAAGGGAACCAGAGTCCATATTCTATGTGTTTATACTACAGCTTTGTTTTTTAACCATTAATCTTTATTAAAGCAGACATTGGCCATTTATACTTTGAAGCTCCGTTCTCCTATCTATTATATGTTATCTGCCTTTAAAGATTCTTTATTTGTTCTCTGAACATCGAAAGGTCACTTGAGTTCTTGTCGTTTTTATAACTTGCTGGAAAAGAAATTCAGGAAGTGCTTAAAAATTCCTGATATATCCAAAAATATGCGCTTGATGATAAAAAAATACTCACGGTGAAATAGTGCGATAGCCCCAACCACTTCTCACGTGCTGCTGATTTAAAACAATGGCGGCTTATCCCGCTGGTGCATGGTGTATGTCACGCTGCAGCGCACCGCGGATTGCAATAACATGGTCTACATCTGTATGACCTATGTAACCTTTATAATAAATGTTTAAATTGAAACATATATTTCTGTGTACATTTGGAAAGATGTAAACATAATTTTCAATTATGATATGCAATATCTGGAGTCTTATTATGGTCAATCATTTAGAAATAAGATTGTACAGTGGGTTGAAGATCAATCATTACATTTGAGCACGCAGCCACAATTGACACATACATATTTTGCCCATATTTAAAATGACATGAAAAGCCTATATTTCATATGAAGTTATTAGATATAGTTAACATATGCACTGTAGGCCTAGAGTCATCAACATCAATTTAAATATATATTGGGTGCTTTCACAGTCATTTTATGACAAAAGTCAATTACATTTGACTGGGTGCAATATTTTAAGTAGAGTCATGGTGCGGTAATTGGAGCAACAGATAATTACTAGTTAATTACTGCATCACTTTTCAATGACGTGGGTAGTCTTATATTTCTGGTAGAAAATACAATAACACGTTTGATGCCTATATCTACCAAGGTACACCACAGGCACCAAAAGGGTTAATATTAAAGTTAAACTACACTACCTAATCCCCTTGTCTACCTAAGTGACTAGTAAAGCTTTGCCATGCAATGCTTTACTAACCACTAAGGCAGACACGGGGTTAGCCCCTACCACCACCCTTGAGTTCCTAATCACCCTCCACGGGGCAACCACACCTAACAGCCACAGAGGGCGAGCAAGAGCAAAATCCCGAACCAGAATATGAAAACCCGCAAAGGATTTTGCCAAACCTCATAAAATCATAAAAATCAAAACACAATCTCAGTGAGAAACCACAATGAAGTTTGACTTAGAACGCGCGTGCTCGGCACACCCCCCGTTTTTTTTAATTTAAAATCCTTACAGTTACTATATTATAGTAATCTACATACAATTCCTGTGTTATATGTTTACTTGTGAACTAGTGGAGTAACCCCCGCAGTTGCCAACAGTAATGTATGTTGCAGGTGCTCCCTAGGTAGGTAAATAACTATAGAACAACCAGGGAGGAAAGAAACCTCGTACGGGCACTCATACAACAAGTGGATGTACTGCTGCGGCCGAGTTTATTCGAGCATTTGCCCGTTCTCGGCCGCAGCAGTAGCCTGGCGCGCGCCGGAGGGTGACAGGCGCGCGCCGAAGCAGCGGAAGAGCGCCCTCCGATCGGGGCGCTCTCCCTCCCGCTGCCGGGTCCGCGGGGTCCCCCGGAACCCCCTGCCGCCGTCCCCCACATCGCGGGACACCAGGGCTCCCTCGGGGAGCCCTGGACGCGCGTGCAGGGGGCGCAGGCTCCCGATGACGCGTGACCGCGCGTCGGTGACGCGCGGCACGCCGAGGGGCGGCCACTAGCAAGCTGGGAAATCTCCCGGCTTGCGGATCTGGCCGATGAGCAATAAAGTGTGTCGGTAGTGTAAGGTGGAGTAGTTAAAGCTGTAAAACTTTGTTATCCAAACTTAAAATAAATGGTATTAAAACGAGTATTAAACGCTAACGATCCTATAAATATGAACACTCATGTCAGTGCTCTGTATCCATAATCAAGTGCTGCAACTGAACATCAATATGTACAGTATCAGGCACAGAGAAATAGTGGATGGCAATCAACCACTGGCCAGAGTAAACTCATGCAAATCTAATAACTGTGTTGCGCCGATGTCCAAATATAAATTAAGTTTTATTATTTTTGGCCCATTTGTTCTTTTTTATTAGTACCTGTCCTCCTGCAGTGATGGGAGCAGTTACTACAAGTAGTCTGTACCTATTTACCATTTGATAATTATATCTATTGGACAATTTAGTCAATGTCACTATATATGATTCAACTGAGTGCACGAAATAGGGATCTTTGGGTGATTCTTTCATCACCCTTCTCGTTTTGAGTTATGTTATATGCCTTCCCTATATGCACCAGTTTAACTCAATGATTGAATTTAATGAGGTGAGCGGTGGGGCCAAACTGTTGTGCTAGCAAAATCCCTATTATCCAGATCTGTATAATAGCTCATTTGCCCATCCAATAAAACATTACAGGCATACCCCGGTTTAAGGACACTCACTTTAAGTACACTCGCGAGTAAGTACATCTCGCTCAATAGGCAAACGGCAGTTCACGCATGCGCCTGTCAGCACTTCCTGAACAGCAATACCAGCTCCCAAGCTGTGCGCAAGCGGGGAGACTATAGAGCCTATTACACATGTGTTATTTACATCAGTTATGCACGTATATGACGATTGCAGTACAGAACATGCATCGATAAGTGGGAAAAAGGTAGTGCTTCACTTTAAGTACATTTTCGCTTTACATACATGCTCTGGTCCCATTGTGTACGTTAATGCGGGGTATGCCTGTATCCAGCTAGCATAAAATAAATTAAAGTTCTACTCACCCCTGCCAGGATGAAGGCTGTCCTCGTCCTCATCACCATCCTCTGTGTCCTCCTCATCCTCGGTGGATGGCAACTTTAAAATAAAATAAAGAATTAATGGGCACTAACCCCTTAATTACCAATGTGGTAATACACAATAAAATAACATTGGCATACTGTAACAGTACAATACATCCACTTGCCAATAAACCCAGGGATTGTTACTGTGGTAAACCATGCCCCCAATATGGGCATGGATTGCCACAATGGCGATGAATGGGCAAGCTAAAAAAAAATAACCACAAAATAAAACACATTATATTTAAATAAAAACAAGCATTGGACAATAAAGCCATTGATTGTGACTATGGTAAATCATGCCCACAGTATGGGCATGAATTGCCGCAATGACAATGAATGGACAACCTGAAAAAAATAACAAAAAATGCAATACATAACAATTAGATAAAAACAAGCATTTGCCAAAAAATGAATTGATTGTCAATGTGCTTGTCTATACCCAGAAAGGGGCATAGATAAGCACATTGCTAGTCAATGGGCAACCTAAAAAAAACCGCAATTAAATAAAACCCAATCAATGTGTTTTTTTACCTTTGCCAAGATTCACCCTCCGAATTCTACTTCGGTACCAACTCTTGACCCTCGACGCAATGCTCAACAGCCTGATGAGAGATGTTGATGTGAAGCACAGCCACGAATTCCAACTCAGCATGAGACCGGAAAGAATAATATAGATGAACACTCCAATCTTGCAACAGGTCAGGTTTATTGCAGGGTGGTGCAGCAAGGTGCGTTCGTGTAGTCCTATTTTTGCTGCACCACCCTGCAATAAACCTGACCTGTTGCAAGATTGGAGTGTTCATCTATATTATTCTTTCCGGTCTCATGCTGAGTTGGAATTCGTGGCTGTGCTTCACATCAACATCTCTCATCTTGCTGTATACTTTCCTGGATGATCAGCACGCCCTGGATGTATAGGAGTCCTGCAAGCACCAAGGTAAGGGCCGCAGTGCCCCTGCATATATATGTTTACCAGTGCCTCTGCTTATCACATATTGGTTACTAGGGTGGGTGTATATAGTGACTCAGTTGTGGAGGTTAAACAGACCCCACTAGACACTTAGCACACACCTGACAATTTGCCATATTCTTCATGGACTCTTTTTTTCATCCAGTATTATTTGCACATATTGTGGAGGATTTCTAACCAATTTTGATGCATCACATCGTTCTCTTCTATAAATGTTTCAACAGCCTGATGCACAGAAGTCCATGGTCCTCTGTTGATTGAAGAGACCATGTGATGGCTTCCATTTTTTTTCTTTTTGCTAAAGTGATGTCATCTTAAAGAGAGGAAAGCATATACTACCTGATTGGCTGGCTTCCCTCCCTTTTTGATGACGTCACATCCTAAAAAAGAAAATCGAAGTTCTCACATGGTACACCAACCAATCGGATTGGGGGTGTAGCATTTGACACTCAAAAGTGACGTCACAGGCCTTATATGGGAGTTGCCCCGGGGAGAATGGTGAAGCATCCTGAGTGGGTATTTGGGGGATTAACCCCTTAATTACTATAGCAGTTACTAACTGCTAAGGTAATTAAGAGATTAGTGGCCAGAAGTTTGTTTTTTTATTGTAATATTGCTGCCCACAGAGGACGAGGAGGTTAGTAATGAGGTCGAGTACTTTCATTTCCATTATTCTGGCTGGGTACTGTTTTATTTTTACTGTTTCTTGGGGGTAGAAGGGGTGGGTGAAGGGGGTAGTTGCCAAAGGGTGGGTGGTTAAGCAACTCGGGTGAGTAGCGGGTAGGGTTAACCCCTTCATTACTATAGCAACTACCCCCTTCACCAATGTACAATACCCTTGCAACACCTGGCTTCTGATCATACACTGAAGATGTCCATCTAGACATCTATTAAAGCCCATACAAACTGAAGCTTCTCTAATAATATGACGTGAGTCCATGAACCTCTTCAGCCAGTATGGGTATTTTACATTATTTATGTAACACCTCTACCCCCAGCCAAAAGAAGAAGTACCCCACCAAACTGCCCCAATGTGTGTGTAGGTGATGCTCAGCAGTTACCTTATTTCTAAAGGTGCTGGACTAGTGAGCAAATAAGAGAACAGAGGGTGCCAGGAACTTTTCTTAACTTTAATGAACAGGCCTCTTAGGGCAGCAATTGGACTGTTTTTTGGTCACAAGATCACTTCTTGTTACATGCATAAACGCATACACCCAGGTTTCCTCAACCATGAGATTTGTAGACATGCTATCTCTTTTTCAAGCCTTTTCCCCTGTTGCTGGAAACAAAAATGGAACCTTTTCCAATAATTCCCCAGCAACTCTACCAGGTCTCTTCAATGAGCCCCTGCAACCGTGTACTTAGGCAGCACCAATATCACATTTTGACAAATGTGCTGCTTTTTGTACTTGGTGGTCAATTTATTGTAGTAATATTTATGTCTTAAACTGTCACCTAGCCATACTCCTCATCATATTTTATTCAGTTACTTAGTTATGAATCCTTTACAACTTGCTGTGTGAACAGCAGCAGTGATTGATAGAACCCACAACCACACAGCTGTAAAAATAAATCTGATAACTACCTGTGATTATACTAAACATTAGCAGGAAAATAATTCTAATTAACTTGCTTGAACATAGTTGACATTTTGTAAATGTAGCATTCAGCATAGATTTGTTACCGTTTCCTAATTAATGTTTTTACAAGAAGAATACACATCTTAAGTTGGAAGAAAATATTACATTAGAATAAAATGTAGGTTACAAGGGGAAAAAACATGCAAAGATATAATGTTAAGACTTGTATAGGTGTAGAACATTTTGTGAATGATGACAGTTAAGTTTGACTCAATTTATTGAGTATAATAAAATTTCTGGAAATAATACTGTACATTTGTAAATCGTAATTTTGATTAAGACCTACAGGAAAAGCCATACATCCATAAAAAGAGAGACGTTAATATATTTTCTTTGTCTAAATTATCTCTATTAGAATAGTCTGTTTTTTATTCCTTGCCATTCCCACTTGAAAACCCAAAAGGATCATCTAATCTGACAGCTGATGGGATCCCAAATGTTTAAAGGATATGTGTCTTAGTAACACATCATTATATAATTAGGGTCCTAGATTTTGGATAATAGAGCAAAAGGAAAACAATGGTTGGGTAAAGAACAATTATTACTCTGAAAACAGCACCGTGTGACATACTATAGTTGTTGGTAACTTGTATTTTTAATACCACACTTGGAAGGTTTGATTTTGTGTTAGATATTTGCCGCCTTAAAAACATGATCCATGACAATTTCAAAGCATATCGTGTTAAGGATGTCCTATACTTCAACTCTGACTTGCAAAACTTTGGACAAGCTTCCCAAATCTTAATATTTATCTCTCCATTTCTCTCCCACTGAGACACTATTCCCTCTCACTCTCACTGTTATTTCTTTGATGATTTATATGTCAAGAATAAATAAAACGTTTATGAAGAGGAAGGAGAAGAGTTAAAAAAAAATATTTTTTATACCAGTTCCCAGAAATACAGCACACTCCCACCAGTGTCTATTGCTTAGGGAATGGGCCAGAACAGTTGGTTGCTACTAAATGAATAGGTAAAAGTCACACGAGTTTCCTGTACTCATCCCATCCCAATCAAATTCGTTAGACAAACAGAACTTTGTGTTCAATTCTAGAAACCAAGTTACATTTCACAAAGGGGGGTTTCAGCTGCAATTTATATTTGTCTTCCAAACTTTGGGTGGTCAGAACATTTTATACATCTTTACATTTTATGTCGTTCCATGGTATTTTCATACCCTTTTCTTATCTACCTAAGGATGACCCTTTCAGTTTAATTGAATTCCTTAGAAAGTGGTACCTGTCTTTCGCATGTGGCATGATCCCTTACTTATTGACCAGATAATAGCTAAAAGGTCGTAAAGTAGAGCTATAGGGAAATATCCTTCACGTTTTGAGATAATTGTATGAAATAGATATCTAGTACATTTAGTATCCAGGGCCATTTTTCTGGGAGAGTACAGGGGAACCAAGTTCTAGCATATTTTTTAGTTCTTAAAATAGCATATTAGCCCCATCCCTTTCTCACAGGTGCTCACAGGCTGGTTCAAAACAATGAACGCCGGTGCGTTGTGTATGTCCCTCTGGCAACAAACTAGTGGGAGTAATAATGTTGGCTACATCTTTATAGTGATTATATATATATTTTATTTTTTTTTGCTAGAATACACAGTTTTTCATAACTCAACAAAAGGTGACATGTAATTCAGATAAACATATCGTTCCTCACAGATGTGTAAATATTTTCCTCCTTAAGTGCAACATGCAAATACTGCATGAGGGACATTGATATGCAGAATATATGCAGAATATAAGCTCTGAGTGTTTCTCAAATATTGTACAGCTACCAAATGGACCACCCGCCATCCAGCTGTTCACTCAGTGCCTTAAAATGTCTCACTCAGTTCTAAAATATTGTGACAGAAAACATAAACAATTGTCTAAGGTTTTATTAAAAGTGCCCCAGCAGAGAATAAAAATATGAGCACAACCTATCATTATTGATGTCTTGGACGCTTTCTTAAAATCCTGTGCTATTAAAGTCCTCCTCTGATTGCTTTCTGTCAGTCACTTCCTACAAAGCAAACAAATATGTGTATAAAAGTTTTGAAACTTTTCACAGGCTGACACGTAAATCGTGGGGGAAATCATTTTTCCACACTAAATCACTCTTGTGTGTAAATGTTTTATTGTTTGCTTGTTGAGGTGTGAATGAAGTAATGGGCCCTCTCGTTCACTTAATTTGTCTCTGTAGCTGACAGCTTTGCTTAGACACATTGTGCTTTTCTGTATAAACCCTGTCACAATGCCATCTAGAAACAGGCAGCTTCCTCTGGGAAACCGTAATCAACCACTCTTGGGAACTCTGCTAGTAGTAGTGTCTATTACTAATAAATTAAATCAGTTCTACCCAGCCTGTGTCTAGCTGACATTTTTGCAATAATAGAACACATTAGGCAAAGTATAGTCACTTGCAGACATCAGTTAAGGTTTATAATTCAGCTCCTGCGCTCCCTCAACCTGCATTTAAAGATATTGATGACTTTGACAGAGAGGATTGTTCTAGACCCTGTATAGTTTTTTCCCTGTTCAGAGGCTGCTATCACTCTTAAGTGTAATTTTTGTTGGCTTCTCAGCCTCTTGCCTATCATCTTTTCCACTGGCTGATTGGTATGGTCCAGGACCCCTGGCTGTTGGTCTCCTGCATGTCAAGTCATATATCCTCTTCATCTTTCAGCCAGCAAACTTCTTGAGCAGTCACCTCACTTATCTCCTCTGGTAAAGTGAATATAATTTACCTATCCCTATTGTCTAGTTCTTGAAGTTCTTGGAACTTGTAATCCACTGCGGAAACTCTGGTGGGAGAGACAGAAGACAGAAGGATAGCACCCGTAGGCATGAAAAAAAGGAAGACTCTGTGTTGAGTCGTGTTTCAACGAGTTGCAGGAAAAGTCAGACACCCAGTCATCCTGTAGTTCAGATAAAAACACTGCAGGTAATGTTCCAATAAATGATTGGTCCTTTAAATGAGTTCGCTCAACTGGGGATGGTAGGATGAGAAGTGGAGGGAGATTCCCAATTTTAGACTGACGGCCCTCCAAAATGTAGAGATGAATTGGGACTCATGATCAGAGACTATATCAGTAGGGACTCCATGAATGTAAAATGTCTCTTTAATGAAGATTTCAGAGAGCTCATAAGCTGTGGGTAACTTCTTGAGGGGAACTAAATGGGCTTGGTGTGTAAAGCGATTGACCACTACCAGAATGGTGGTCATACCGCTAGATGGAAACAGTTCCACCATAAAATTCATGGATAAATGGGTCCAAGGATGGATAGGAACATGTAAGGGTAAGCCACAGGAACGTCACATGTTCGAGGCACCTTAGTCTAAGTATACACAATGCAAACTGCCACAAATTCTTTCACATTTCTGTGAATCTCCGGCCACAAAAAGATGTGCTCAAGGAAGTTACAGGTCCTCCTCACCCCTGGATAACCACCCATCTTGGATTGATGACCCCAGTGCAACACCTTTCTTCGAAATTGGGGAGGAACAAAGTGTTTGGAAGGACGTGTGGATTACAACCTAGGATCTTCTGACTGGACTGGAGAAATCTGTTCCAGAAGAGAAGAGGATACTGCAGAGATGATTTTGCAAAGGAGGAATGATGGGATTCTGATCTGATTCCTCAAACTAATCTGAAGAGAATTGCCTGGATAAGCATCTATTTTGATGTTCTTGGATACTTTGTGAAAAGAAATCACAAAGTTGAACCAAGTGAAGAAAAGTGCTCATCTAGTCTGACGTGTCCTGAGTCTCCATGTGCCTTACATGTGTGCGAGGTTCTTGTGATTCATAAGGATTGTGACAGAAGAAACTGTCCCATCTAGCAGATGTTTCCATTATTCAAGAGTCATTTTAATGGCTAACAGTTCTCGATTGCCGACGTCATAATTCCTATCTATGGCTGAGAATTTTGTAGAGGAAAAGGCACAGGGATGGAGTTTTCCAAGAAAAGCCCTGTGTTGGAAAAGAACAGCTCTGGATGTCACGTCAGATGCAACACAAACACAAAGGGTTTCATTGGATTCGGATGGATCAGCGTTGGTGCAGAGGAAATGGAAGATTTGGGCTTTTCGAAAGCCAGTAGAGCCTCAGAAGACCATTTAGTAGAGTCCGTCCCCTTCTTGCTTAGGGTCGTGATGGGCAAAACCACTTTGGCGAAGTTTTAGATAAATCGCCGGTAATAATTGGCAAATCGTTGAGGTTTGAAACCTTTTGCTCGATCCATCTTGAAGCCAAGAGAGGAAATGAAATAACCAAGGAACAATATCTTCTGCTCAAATTGCCATTTTTCAAGCTTACTGAAGAGTGAATGGCCTCAAAGTCTTTGGAGAACCAATTTAACTTGTGCCTGATGTTAGGACAAGTATTGGGGAAAAATTAGAATATCGACCAGATATGCAACAGGAAACTGGTCGAGTAGATCCTGGAAAATGTCGCTAATAAAGTTCTGAAACACGTCCGTAGTGTTGCACAACCCGAATAACAGGACTAGATATTCATAATGGCCTTCATGAGTATTAAAGGCAATTTTCCACTTGTCGCCCACCTTTATCCAAATCAAATAGAGGCTCTGAGTAACCGGTCAAAGAGTTCGGAGATGAGTGGAAAAGGATAGCGGTTCTTTACTGTGACTTTATTTAAACTTCGGTAATCATCCTTTTTGGAAATGAAGAAACCATGCCAGTGGGAGAAATAGATCTGTGTATAATCCCTCACTGAAAGTTCTTCAAATGTTTTCCTACATAGCCTTGGTTTCTGGCTCCGAAAGGGGGTACATTCGACCCTGAGAAGGGATGGCGCCAGAGAGAAGGTCTCTTAATTTTCTCCTGCTCAGGTAATTTCATACTTCCAAACAGCATGGGTTCCTCATCAGGGAGAGGATCAGTTAGAGGAGATTTGAAATGGGGGGTTAGCCGAATAGTTCATTCGGTTTGCCATTCTCATATCCAGAGATCAATGTAGATAACTAGGGAGATGAGTTCCTTCAGGTGTTTAGGGGTGTCCCGACAGGCCAGTTCCTCCTTTAAACACTCGGAAAGCCCCTGCCAGAAGGCTACCACCACCCTGTCTACACAACAAGGGCTTGGAATTCAATGAAAGAAGTCCAGAAAGTCATTAATTAGTGGAGACTCCCTCTCCCACAGGGGTGAAGCCCATGCTAAGGCTTAGTCTGTAAGCAAAGAGATTATGTATGCTATTCTGGCCCGGTGGGGGCAAAACATGGAGTTCAAACTGAATAGAAAAGAGAGAATATCCTCCAGGGCAATGACTCAAGTAGGATTTCCAAGCATATAAAAAGGAGACAGAAAACACAGTGGTATAATGCGTAAATCAGAAGTCAAACACGTTTCGCAAGAAATGCATCATCAGTGATGTCACTGATGAAGCATTTCTTGCAAAACGCATTTGACTGGAACACCGGAGACCACCATAGCTCCACAGTAGGCTCCACAACAACCAATCATCTGCCGGCTTCCACGAGTGTTAGTGCGCAAGCATGAACTCGTTCTTAGGCCTGGGACATAGACAGTTTGTCCGTGCTGAGGCGCGCTGAGGCTCAGGGAAAGTGGTGCTTTCCCTGGCCTTAGACAGCGCGCCGTCCGTGGGCGTGTCTGGGGCGGGCCAGTGACGTCACGGAGCTGGTTCGGCCTCATTGGGTGAACCACTCACATGACCGGCCCTGCGCTCCGGCGAGCGCCAAATCTGAAAACTTGGTGAGACACACGCTTCCGCAAGTGTGCGCGAGCCCCTGCTAAAGCCGCTCTCATTGCGGCTGCAGGGGCTCAGTGCTGAGCGTGAGCACGCCTCAGCATGGATCAGCAAGGCTGAACCCACTATGTCCCAGGCCTAAGGAAGGATCACTCCCTCACATCGCCATCCCGACTGTGCACGAGTCGGGGAGGTGATAAGGACAGCTGACCCTAACAGATCAACCAAAGGGAGATGACAGGTGTGGGAAGGAAGAAAGGAGACCTGCCAATAGAGACAGCATGGACACCTACCACACGTGGATAAATTGTGGGAGGACTCGAAATCTGCTGTGCAGTGCTGGAAAGCTATTCATAAAGCCTGTGTGAATAAGCCGTTTGTGAGTGTCAATATGTTTTTTAACCAGTCTCAATTTATTAAACTTTATTATGCCATGTTCTTTTTTCTTTTCTACTTTATCAAGATACTCCTATCAGCTTGAAGCTTGGAAGTAGTAATTAATTCATAGATTTGAGACCTTACCATCAGATTAAGTGTAAGTGTCCCTTTTTGTATTGAAAAAGCTGTTACGTTTTCTGATTTACGCATTATACCACTGTGCTTTCTGTCTCCTTTTTATATGCTTGGAAATCCTACTTGAGTCATTGCGCTGGAGGACCTTCTCTTTTTTCTGCAACTGTTTTTTGGAGGGACGTGGAACTCTCTCCTTTGACTCTAGCAGCAGCACTTGAATAATCCCTATATACTGTATATGGTTTTCCCTTATTGCATATACAGTTTGATACATTGTTAATATTGTACACTTGAACACACTTTAATTCACAACTTGTCACATTGATAAGTGTAGATATAGTTAAGATATAGTATAAATAAGAGGCGAGGTTCTCTTAGCGTGACAAAGCTGGTGCCAGAGACACTATCAGTACGGGTGGCGTGGGAGTAGAACCCACCTGGAGGGCGTTCAAACCGGAGATAATGGTATGAAGAGAGCTGGCTATGAATGTCAATTGTTTTCCTGCGAGAGATGTTTCTCATGATCTTTGATGAGATGTCCTTGAAGAGAAATGGCCCTCCCTATCTCAGCAGAATCCATTTTTTTGGTTCGACCAAAAGATAACGGTGCTCCTCTCAGATCAAGAAGTGGACCCACAGGGCTAAGGTAGGGGTATATATTCACCGACCAGAGCCAAGGTACAGAGTCCTATTAGAGTAAACATAGTCTGATTGCAGGCCAAGGATCAATGCAGGTGGCAATGGTGTAGAGTCGGGGGCACAGGTGGAGGGTCAGCAACAGGGAATCCACAGCCAAAAGGACAGAGAAACCAAGCTAGGACTGCAATAGTAAATGGAACCTTGCACGGCAATTTCCTGTAGGAAGTGCATCCTTAAATAGGAGGCTGTTAGGAACCCAGATGGCCGCAACCAGCAAAGTTAGGGCAAGTTCAGTTAGAAACAAGGACCGGAGCAAAAAAACTAGGCATGGATCATGCGAAATCCTTACATCCGTGAAGTATGCAGGTGTATTCAAGAGAAGAGGAGGCAATCATTATTGCAGCACCTGCTTGCTCTAGTTTATTGCAGCATATTTAGAGCAGGTACACGTACTGCTCTAAATATGCTGTAATATGCAACTAATTCATATAAGGAAGCGACCAAGACAGAAGAAGTTGGTAGTCATCGCGTCTCCTGCACATTCATTTTTACATTAGTACGATAACTTCCTGGTAATTGGCAAACCCAGCTTTGTCCAAGTTGCAGGAGCTCATGCGTCAGCTGCGTGGCAAGCCCCGAAGACAGGAAGAAGGTTGGCTGCAGCAGCTTTGGGCCATTCTGAATGGGGCCTCAAGCAGAGAAGCAAGTGGTGTCGGACATGGGGTGGAGTTTCCTAAACATGTGACTTAATCAACAGTGTAGCACGTGCAGTCATACTTGCCCCTGGAGTAGGTTCACTCAGGTCATCAGTCACAGGATGCAGCCAGGCAGCGTTATAGAGATCCGGATCACCTGGGAGGTCCAGTAGCTTAGAGGCTGGTGAAACAGGGGTCAGGAGCGCACTCACATCCAGGTATATAAAATGAGAAAAACACACATATAGTACAAAAAACGTATGATAAGGGAAAATCAATGATAAATATTAAACTGCTCACTCACATATTCCATGAGCAGTAAAGGCTGTGTGGTTGTCAAGAGTAACTACCTCATGTGATGATTTTGTGATGATGTCTGTCAGGGTAAATGGTCTGGTGTATACGTGGAGAGATGTGGGGAGGAGAATCCCATGCATAAAAGATAGAGGACACAGAATAGTGCAGGACGCTTTATAACAACAAATCAAATATAAAAGTTGCACTCACTAACAGAATGGTATTAGGCAGTTGGACCCCCTCCTTTACTGGGTAATCTACCCTTGGTGGACGTCCGCAGGGGAAGATGTTGTAATCCAGGGAAGAAAAAACTGAATTTGGGCCCAGTACTCTCCAAAGTCCACCAACAGTCTGATAGTTCCTCTGTAGTTTGTGTGGCTCACCCTACGCATTTCGCTCTGCTAGAGCTTCCTCATTGGTTAATTCCGGTATCCTCTGTCTCCTCTCTTCTTATTTTGTATTTACCCACCGCCACCGGGAATCACATGACATCATCACGCTGACTGACGTCACTGACGTCATGACGCATGACGCACGACGCACGTACATAGCATCATGATGCACTATGTTTACAAGCTAGCAACTAGTGTAACCAGTCAGTGCTTCATGGAGTGTCCCCAGACAGCAGGAGATGTGTGGAGTGGGGGAGCTATTGGCAGCCTTTTTGAGGGTGAGCAGTCTAGGGGTTTGAGTACTTGTGTGGAGTAGCCAAAGATGGAGTGCAGCATGCCTTAGTAAGGGGCCTTGAGTTGGGAAGGCCATAAGGAACCTGCTCATCATCTGGCAGTCCTGGTTGTCATTTCAGGGGAGGCCAGTTCAGCATCAGTGAATTGCGGCCCAGAGGATAGGGGATCCTGTGGTGGGATCACTGGGGGTTGAGCTATATAATGGCATGTTTTAGGGGAGAGGGGTGCAAACTGGGGGGGGTGGCACTTGCAGAGGCTCCACACTCTTCCCCATAACATTTACATTAAATGCTGGGGGAGCGCGTGAGGCCTCTGTATATCCCTTACCTTGTCTCCGGAGGCTTCTGGCCATGGCAACACGACATCACAAAAATGCAGTGAAAAAGGGTAAGGGGAGGGGGGAGCAAGCTGGGGTGGAGAGCAGGCAGGGGGACACAGATGAAAAAGTTTGCTCACCCCTGTTTTAGGTAAATGGTATATTTTTCGGAGGCCTATTCCCATGGGATCGCCATATGTGGGTTCTGTGCAGCCACCTGCCTCCAGCTTGTCTGTATGGGTTTCCCAGGTTGGTGGATTACCAGAAAAGTTACTTTCACTCTGAAGTTCTTAGACCCTGGGAACCAGAGGCCAGTGAAGAGGTATCTATTGCTGCAAGCAACAACAATAATGTTTAGAACGCTAGATCCAGCAAAAAAGGGGAAGCGAAGGAGGATGTTCAAAACAGGTTCTGGGATTGGCAACAAGTCTTTTCCATATTGAGGAGAAGGCAGGCTCTACACCTTTGTTCAGCTTTGTTTAAACATTTGGATACTGTTGGACTTACGGCGGTATGCCCTGATGGCGCTATGACAAGCTAGAGACAGCTGGCAGTGGGTTTTCCCCAAGCTAGTGGCCATTAGTAATAGAGGCCATTCTGGGCCTTCAACTAAAGTCAATACAAATTTAGCAGTTGCAGGTTTCGTCAAAAGCGTTCGCTATGTAAAGGAGCAAACTCAGCATCTAAATGCTTTCGAAGAGGCAAGTTCAGAGAGGGCAAACAAAATGACATTATTATTTATTTATAAAATATTTTACCAGGAAATAATACATTGAGAGTTACCTCTCATTTTCAAGTATGTCCTGGGCACAATAAAAAGGCTTCAGGGCAAGCCGACAATGCCACCACACCAAAAGGATGGAGGAACGGCTAGACCACAATCCCAATAGGTAGCTGGTAGGGTAATTAACGGATGGTTTCTGGGATAGGTTTTTCGATCCCTTTTCAAGCGAAGGAAGGTTATGTGGTTTCCAGAAAGTTTGAGTCAATTGACATTGCCAAGCAAAATAATTTAATGAAAGACTCCCCGTTTGAAGGTATCCCCATTGAGTGTTGTCCCCAAAAAAGAAAAATTAAAGTTTTGCGTAATACATCTTAATCAATTACGACATTGATAGACAGCATTGTACAGTCAGTTATCTTTTCATGAGGTGGCTTGCTTGATCGCCCAGAATGGGTATGGTGCTTTGCTAGCAAAGGTGGACATACAGTCTGGTTTCCGTTTGTTACATCCTAGGGGTAGAGGTATGGGCCTGGGAGGCAGGGAGGGCCACAACAGAGGGAGGGGGGAGCAAAGTGTGCTTACCTGAAACCTTGGCGAATGAAGCGGGCTTGCTAGAGGCCTGCTGGAGGAGGCCCTCACTGCAAAGGGGCCTATGAGAGTGGGCCTGCCTGAGAGTGGCCGGAGAGGTGCCTGTCAGTTCCGCCAGTTTCCGGCAGGCATCCTCTGAGAGACACCTCTGCCGATCTGGCACATGTTAGGGTCGTTGGCAGGGTGCCCAGACCCCCTCACTGACTGGATCTGTTACAGTAGTCCCAGCTGTCCCCCCTGTCAGCAGCTTTCCTGCTACATGTAATTCCCCATTTTTTTGCCGCCCCTCAAATATTGCCACTAGGCAACTGCCTAGTTTGCCTAGTGGTTATACCGGCCCTGGCTGGGGGGGGCTCTGACCTTTGAGCAATATGTGAAGAAGAATCAATCAAAATGTGTTTAAGTATGGTTCTGTATACACCAAGAGTTAAGAGTAAATGGTAGATGGTAAATTAAAAGTAATCAGGCAAAGTTCATGTGACAATCCTAAATGTAGTGAGGTTTTAGGTTTAGCTTCATTAATTTGGAGTCAAATCTAAAACTATGGCTTATCAGGTTGTGAAAATGGCTGTGTGGTACCTGCCTGTGTGTGCACATAGCTGTGTGGTACCTGTCTGTGTGTTCACATGGCTGTGTGTGCACATGGCTGTGTGGTACCTGGCTGTGTGTGCACATGCCTGTGTGTGCACATAGCTGTGTGGTACCTGCCTGTGTATGCACATGGCTGTGAGGTACCTGTCTGTGTGTTCACATGGCTGTGTGGTACCTGGCTGTGTGTGCACATGACTGTGTGGTACCTTGCTGTGTGTGCACATGGCTGTGTGGTACCTTGCTGTGTGTGCACATGGCTGTGTGGTACCTTGCTGTGTGTGCACATGGCTGTGTGGTACCTGGCTGTGTGTGCACATGGTTGTGTGGTACCTGGCTGTGTGTGCACATAAATGTGTGGTACCTTGCTGTGTGTTCACATGGCTGTGTGTTACCTGTCTGTGTGTGCACATGGCTGGGTGGTACCTGTCTGTGTGTGCACATGGCTGGGTGGTACCTGTCTGTGTGTGCACATGACTGTGTTTTACCTGTCTGGGTGCACATGACTGTGTGGTACCTGCCTGTATGTGCACATGGCCGTGTGCACATGACTGTGTGGTACCTGGCTGTGTGGTACCTGGCTGTGTGTGCACATGGCTGTGCGGTACCTGGCTGTGTGTTCACATGACTGTGTGGTACCTGTCTGTGTGTGCACATGACTGTGTTTTACCTGTCTGGGTGCACATGGCTGTGTGGTACCTGGCTGTGAGGTACCTGGCTGTGTGTGCACATGACTGTGTGGTACCTGCCTGTATGTGCACATGGCCGTGTGCACATGACTGTGTGGTACCTGGCTGTGTGTGCACATGGCTGTGCGGTACCTGGCTGTGTGTTCACATGACTGTGTGGTACCTGTCTGGGTGCATATGGCTGTGTGGTACCTGGCTGTGTGGTACCTGGCTGTGTGTGCACATGACTGTGTGGTACCTGGCTGTGTGTGCACATGACTGTGTGGTACCTAGCCGTGTGTGCACATGGCTGTGTGGTACCTGCCTGTATGTGCACATGGCTGCGTGGTACCTGGCTGTGTGTGCACATGGCTGTGTGTACATGACTGTGTGGTACCTGGCTGTATGGTACCTGGCTGTGTGTGCACATGGCTGTGCGGTAACTGGCTGTGTGTGCACATGGCTGTGCTGTACCTGGCTGTGTGTACATATCTCTGTTGTACAACACTGGTCTTTCTGGTTGGTTGAGAACTGTGGCTGGGTAGTACTTAAATGTTAAGTGGTTGTGATCAGTTTTAATAAATAAAAAAACCTGTGGCTGCTTGAACCTCCAGGCCTGTGTTGTGTGGTGTTTATTTGTGTAAAGTTTTTCCAGGTAAGGGTGGGAAAGTGTGCAGAATTCTCACTCTTTCATAGACACACGAGTCTCACATAACGCGTAGCGTCTGCCAGAGCTATCAGCGCACCTCCTCGTGCCATTGGAAGTTAACATTGTTATAGCAGTCGCTAACCAGTTGTTATAACCAGCGGTTAACATCAAAATTATGATTTTTTTCCTTCTTAGTATTGTCCTGTTTGTTACAGGGTTAGTGAAGCAGTTTCACTAATGCCTTTATTTTTGATAGTCTAGTAGGCAGTGAATTCAAATTGTACAAAAGCTTATGACTATAGCACATTTTTAGTGTTATATTTAGATGAAGAGCACCACTTACTGGTAGCAAAGTAACCTGTCAAATCTTATGATTTTACACATGCTTTAACAGTTGTCATTATTGCGCTTTTCTAGTGCAGGCCTGCTGTCCTACCCTAACCCTTAAGGAAGGGTTTGTAAATACATTTATAAAGACTTGGGGTATAATAAGATGTAGAATGATCATGATGCTGACAATTAACTGGCTCTTTGGTTCTAGATGCTGGACGCAATAAATACCTTCACAAAGTACCATCTTAGTGACTCAATGGTGGTTTGATGTCAATCTCATACAGTAGATCTCACTATTCAGAGATAACAGCATCTCATCGGTAAGGTGGCATCTAGAGATGGGTGCATTATTTGCCTGAATTGGTATTCGCCACAAATATGCTGTTTTTCTACATTTTCAAATGTTTGCAAATTCGATGGAGGTCGAACAAAGTCGCCACTAGTTTTTATTTGAAAAATGTTAAAACTCCAAATTGGAGAATATTTGAACATTAAAAATAAAAATAAAACAGAAACATTTCTTTTTTCGAAAATTGAAGCCAATTAAAAAATGTGCAAACAAAAAACAGGAAAATCGGAAAAAAATAAACATTTTGACCCATTCTCCATCTCTATTGGAGACTATAACATTTCAGCTATAAAGACTGATGTTCTTTGTTTGATACAGTTCTCAATTACTGTTTTGCCAGAACACAATTTTCCTGTAATCAGGGTTTATCTGACTCAGCATCTCAATTTACCAAAGTAATATCTTTCCAGACCTCTGCCAGTCATCTCGTTTCCTTCATCTTCAATGGATTGCCCTATTGTTCTCCACCTTCCACAGTATGCCTGTATCAATATCTTCACGCACCAATCACATCATATGTTCTACTCCAGAGAGTTTACAATCTGCCACTGTTTGGTGCTTTGATGGGAGAGGAAGACATTTACCAATTATGCCGGCTGTACTGTTTCCATGTTTCCTAGCTACGTGAGATTGCACTTTTTTCCCATTTCACAAAAACCAGGACAACTATTCATAATGCCCATAGTGGGTCCGTAAAGCAGTCTTCCACTAGTCACTGGGTCTGATACGAACCAAATTGTATTATCCATGGAGATCTAATTTGGTGAAGATCTTGGCTGACCGGATTCTTTCAAGTTGTTCAGGAATTAGGGGTAAGGGGTACCTGTTTTTTACTGTGAAATTATTCAACTCCCATATAGTCTATGCAGGGGAGCAAGGACCCGTCTTTCTTTCCCACGAAGAAGAGGGCTGCACCTGCCGGTGATGTGGAGGGTCATATGTTGCCTTTTGACAGATTCTCCTGAAGGTATTCTCTTAATACCTGTAACTCTGGTTCCGAGAGTCAGTAGATTCATCCAAAAGGAATGGCCGTGCCTGGGAGTAACTTGATGGGACAGTCATAGGGATGATGAGGAGGAAGTTTATCAGCTTTTTTCTTGTCACCGACATCTAGGAATTCTGAGTATTGGATGGGCAACAGATTTTCTTTGGCGGTAGATATCTGGTGCATTCTTATACATTCCGGTGCAGGATTTGTAGGCAAACAAGAAAGCTGGCAGTGCTCTGAAGGGAATGTGACTGTCCAAGTCTTCCAGTCAATTTGTGGGTTATGGTTTCATTAGCCATGGGATTCCTAAAATCACTGGAAACTGGGGTGATGGGAGGAGGTAAAATGAAATTGTCTCCTGATGATTAGGGTCCATAAGCAACGTCAAGCTGTAAGTTTCATGGGTGACAGGTCCAGAGCTCAAAAGGGAACCGTCAATGACTTCGATCCTTATCGGAGACTCTTTGGGTAGGGATGGCACCAAATGAGTCTTGGCAAATTGTACATCCATAAAATTTTCACCAGCCCCTGAGTCAATCATTGCGGTGGTGGATAAACGACGAGTTCTCTCCTCGAGAATAACAAGAACAAGAAGATGTGGATGTCTAAGTGGGGACTTCTCTTGATCCTGAGCTGTGGAGAGTACTGTTTGGGGAAGGGCCTGCAGCTGCTCTCTCCTAGGGCCCTGAACAGATCGCCGGGACTTGGTTGGGCAGTTGGCGAGATAGTGCCCTGAATTCCCACAATATAGGCAAAGTGTCACGTGTCGCCAAAGACAAGGTTAGGATAGTTGCAGAGGCCTCACACGATCCCCCAGCATTTAATTTAAATGCCTTGGGAAGGAGCGTGGGGCCTCAGCAACCGCCGCGCCCCCAATCTTGCGCCTCACCCCTGACCTATAGGACAGTATTCACAGTACATACTTAGGGGGAAGTGATTACTATATTGTAACTCTATACTCGCATTTCCTCCACCCTGCCCCCACTCACCATTTTTAGTTGTATTCGTTTTATTTAAGCTCCATTATTTTACATAGATTCAAATTAAACGTTATGTTTTAATCACGTCTAAACTCACTAGCACGGTATTTGTACCGCCACTTGTTGTGCACACAAGTCGAGATACTGTCTCTGTATCGTTCTTTATTCTTAGTTATAATACTGTATCTCACTTGTGTAGCACCCTATCCAGTTATACATAGTATCCTTGTAATCCTGAGCAGTCAATCTCCTCCTGATTGCTCTTCTTAGTATTTGTTACAGGGTTAGTAAAGAAGTTTTACAAATGCCTTTATTGTTGAGAGGCGGTGGATGCAAATTGTACTAAAGTTTATTAGCACATCTTGATGAAGAGCACCACTTACTGGTGGCAATATGTAAAGTCTGCTGTTTTTACACATGCTTTAGCAGTTTTCTGCACTTATGTACAGTAGTATAGGCCTAAGGCTGCGAACCCGCTGCGGCCGGCGGCGCGCGCGCCCGCGGGCCACCATACCCTTAATCGAATGGTCCTTGCCCCCGCTGCCTCCGTCCGGCAGGGCTGACTACGTACTGTGACGCGTCAGCCTCCTGGAGCTACAACCGGATTGTGCTTTTCAGCGCTGACGCGTCACGTGGTACGCGAGTCAGCCAATGGGGAGGAGGGGAGGAGAGCTGCTTGTGTGTCAGTTTTGTGCGTTCGGCTGTGTATGTGACTGAGTGCGTGAGTGCCTGAGTGCGTGAGTGCCTGCCTGTGTGTGTGCCTAAGTGCGTGAGTGCCTGCCTGTGTGTGTGCATGAGTGCCTGTCTGTGTGTGTGCCTGAGTGCGAGTGCCTGTCTGTGTGTGTGCCTGAGTGCGTGAGTGCCTGTCTGTGTGTGAGGAGTTGAGGGGCTGAGGAGTTGAGGGGCTCAGTGGTTGAGGGGCTGAGGGGCTAAGCGGTTGAGGGGCTGAGGGGCTGAACGGCTGAGGAGTTGAGGGGCTTAACGGCTGACGGGCGGTCCCGCCCCCTCACGTCATGGCCGTGCCCCCTCACGTCATGGCCGCACCCCCCACCCGTTTTGGCCACGCCCGCTCCCCCCCCCCCCCGCCGGAAAAAGTTTCCTGCAGACCGCAGATCGCGGTGCAGTGAGTTGCACGTGCCGCCGGCAAGCAAGACAGCCGTGCGGACGCGTGCAACGGGGCCTTAGCCTAAGGCTTAAGGAAGAGTGTATGTGAATAACATTCTAAAGACTTTGGGTGTAATCAGATTTAGGGGCCTATTTTAGTAGCTTCAATAAGAGACTTAACACTTGTAAAGTGCACTTTACACGCGATTTTGCATGTGTAGCTATTACGAAAGCTGTGATAACTTGTCAAAATCGCCTGTAAACAGCTTTTTTTATACGCGTTGTGACTGCACTGACAAACCAAACAATAGGTCAAAAAAAGCTGAACCGCGCATTCTTTTTGCCAATAACTGCTATTCAAATAGCTCTGAGTTGCAAATTGTGGCTGAAAAACTCCTATATATTTTTTTGCGCCACCTAAAGAGTGGGAGCGAGATAAGATTTGCGATTTGCATTAGATGGAGTATCATTTATTTTTACTACACAGGATTGAAGCCGGGGGTCTCCGAAGCTGACCCCCATTAATTTATGGTCCGGGGACCCCCTGCTTCAATCCTATGTAAAAAAAATAAAATAAGAGCCGAGCTTCATTACCTTAGTGACTAATCGCGAAGGTAATGAAGGGGTTAAACAGCAGTCATTTGTTGGGGGTAGAGGGGGTGGGTGAAGGTTGTAGTTGTCCCACGGTGGGTGGTTAGGCCTTCCAGGAGGGTTGTGGGATGGTTAAACCTCTTCATTACCTTAGCCGTTACTACCACTAAGGTACTAAAGTTGTTAACCCTAACACCCAGGAGACCTACACTGGCGACACACTTTATTCGAGCTCGGCTAGTCCCACGAATTCGGGTATACCCGGGTGTATTGAGGTTTGTGACTGTTTTCTGCCCGAGTGCATTGAGGTATTTTCCAGGCAGGGATTGAAGCATTTTATTCCCGCTGGCTACAATACTGCACAGTATATATATATATATATACTGCATTACAATTCATGAATTTATGCCATCTGGTAGACACGCGAAGCATTGCAGCCTATTAAATCCTAATCATTATCATTTAACAGATCAGCCGCCCGTCAGCCAGGCATGAAACCAGGCTGGGAAGGCAAACGCAACGGGGCTTGTCAGAGGTGAGGAGCGGCGCATTCCAGGTATCTGCCAGGTACATACTGGGTATTTGCTCGAATAAAGTGTGTCGGTGCAGTAACCACCACCACGGGACAACTACCTTCTTCACCTAGCCTCCCACTCTACCACCAACAAATATCTACCCATCCCTCGATCACCATCACACAGAAATGTGCAAAAGCCCTTTTAGCCAAATATGCTAATAGCATATGATACTAGAAGCTTTTTTTTTTTTACACAAGGACTGTATTAATGTATTAATCTGTGCCCGTTTAGTTTACAGATCAATACAGTGACAGCCAAATAATTTTTTGGCGAAGGTTTTCTTTTTTAATGATTGTTGTTTTTTAGTTTTCTGTTTATTGTTTGGTTTAAATTAATTTGTATGACTTGTTTTAATTTCATTTTCCGATTGTTTAGCGTTTTCATTTAATAATTTCTTTTGTTGGTTACTGGTTTTAATTGATGTGTTACCTAGTGGTTTTATTAATTAATTGACTTGTTCGCAAATGGTTTAAATTCATTAATTGTTTTGTTGGCTAGTGTTTAAAATTAATTCATTGATTCATTGGCTAGTGCTTTTATGTATTTAATTGTGGTGTTTAGGTGCTTGTGTATATGTTTTATTATTGTGTATTTTTGGCCTTCATGCTTTTTGATTAGGATGACCATTGGCTGCTATTGTAGCTTATCAAGCCCATATTATATGGGTATCATGTACCACTATGCCAATCAAAGGGTACAGGGTGGGTATAGTGGTCCCGGGGTGGGTTTAGGCCTCCCGGGTGGGTAGCAGGGGAAGGTGGGTTAATCCCTTAATTAATATAGCGGTTATTAACCGCTAAAGTGATTAAAGGTTTAGGGGCCATTAGATTGTATTATTTCTGGTATTTTTTCTGGCATCGGAGGACATGGACCTGCAGTATGCTGATGAGTTTGCCATTCATGATGGCACGGTTAAGTAGAAAGGTTTATTTACTTTATTTTTGCTGGCTGGCTAAAATTTATTTAATAATGGGCAAATGTTCTATTATCCGTATCTGGATAATAGTTATTTTGCCCATTACTGTACTGTATGTGTTGGGCGGGGGGGGTGAGGTGTATTTATTGCAATGTATTCCACATTTTTTTTCCAACAGGATTGGTTCCACAGGCCAGCGAGGACCTGCGGGGACCTCCTGAGATACCACAGACACACGTAGGGACCACCCGTGGGCCCCCAGAGACAACCCGAGGACCCCCAGACACCCATGGGGACCACCCGGGGACCACTTGGTGGCTCCCGGACACCCATGGGGACCACCTGGAGGCCCACTGACACTTGTGGGGACCACCTGGAGGCCCACTGACACTCGCGGGGACCACCTGGGGACCCCTGCCGGCCTCTGGCATCAATCCTGTGCAGAAAAGAATAAAAATGTTTTTATGTGGGGCACGGGGTGGGTGGGTTGTGTATTGGTGGTTAGTACATATTGTAATGTTTATTGGGGGCAGAGGGGGTGAGTGAAGGGCCAAGTACCTCAATAAACCCGCTATTGTGCCTTAACCCCTTCATTGCCTTAGCGGCTATCCGCTAAGGTAATAAAGCTGCTTTAATGTAATTTTTATTTATAGTGTGGGGGAGCAGGGGGTCTCCTGAGCTGAACCGCTTTGGTTTCTGCCTCAGGAACTTAAAAACTGGAGGAGATACCTGAACCCCATACCTGGGCCTATAACTCGGGAAGCAGGGGGCCCCCAGGCTGAAATCAATGCGGTTCATCTCAGGAGACCCCCTGCACCCGCACACTACAGCTCAACCCTGTTATATCACGATCCGCTACAACACGGATCTCAACACGGTCTGAGCGTTGCTCCCAAACCCAAGCATCTCTTACCTTTGCCTTTCTTTCCTCCGGCCGCCGGCACCACTAAGCACGGCGCCGCGCAAATTACGTCAGCTTTGTTTTTCTAAATATCAATGCAATGCTTTATTGCTAACAGGGACATGGACACACACAAGGAGATGGAGGTGCACACAAGGAGATGGAGACACACACATCACCACCCCCACCGACCCCCCGATCGCGGCGGCTTTTTTTAGTTTTTTTTTAGATCAAATCATCAAAGACATTTGATGAGATATATAGTACTGTGTGTGCTGAGAAGCCATGTTGTGTTTAGACTGTTCCTATTGTAATTTAGAATTCACTTAGGTGAATCTGTATTTTGATCCAACATTCGATCAGTTATTTGTACTTTCAAACATGAGAGACTACCTCTCACTATTAAGGACCCTATTTCATGATCAGTACATCAGATGATAACCACTACATCCCGACGTACCTTTTGCGCTCGGGGGCTGGCGCTTTCTCTCTCAAGGAGAAAGTGCCAGCCCCCGAGCGCGAAACGTACGTTGGGATGACGTCATCGCGTTGACGTCGGAGGTCACGGGTGAGACTGTTCCGGTATACTGGGGGGAGAGAGGGTGTATGTTAGCTGTGATAGCAGACAATGTAGTGGTTATCATCTGATGTACTGATCATTGTGAGTAAACCCAGCTACTACATTTGCATTTGAGATTTACACTGTTGATATAGCATTTGTGGTGCGCTGAGTTTGCTGCGGTTTATCACTACCTACCACATACACACCCTTTCATTTATCTAGGGAGGAGGTTGTCGAGGAGGACATATATCTCTATGGTATATATTAAATCTCTGGCATATGATGATGTGCAATATCCTATATAGAGGCACTTGTAGTACACACCATTAACTATCCCCCCTGCTATCTGCATTTACCTCCCACCCGACCCCCTGTCCTGATTCTAGTCACCACCAGGAGGGTTCATGTGATGTATCCATTATTGGATTGTTTACTCCATTTCCTTCTGGTGTCACCCAATACCTTGTGTTTTAATTGTTTTTATGCTATTTGAGTACGCGTCGTTGTCTTGTGTAATTAATAAAACTTTATTGTATTGCCTACATCAGGCTTTTATTGGTAACCGTCCGCCACAGGGAGCGGTTACTTTCTGTACACCATACAGCTCATTTGATCATACATCAGGGAGCACTATACCCCTAATACAATTAACAGCCTTGTTGTGCAGTGTTAAAAGGGATCTGTGGTAGACCTCTTGTGTCTTCTTGTTTGCTTGTTCTGCCAGTACCATTCCTTTGCACCGGCTATTTTTATTATAAACTAATTGGTGAGCGGTTGATCATAAGTTATCCTATGTAGGACTGCCTCTCCTGGCATACCTTGCTGAACATAGACTTTGTGTAGCCTTGTATGTGCCTGGCTTGTCCAGCCCTGTCTTGCTTTGATTTCTACAGTTACCTCTCGTGTACCGACCTGGCTTTGCATTTGGATTCTCTCTGGCTCTCGACCTCTGGCTTATGGATTAACCTCTCGTGTACTGACCTGGCTTTGCATTTGGATTCTCTCTGGCTCTTTACCCCTGGCTTACGGATAACGACTACGTGTACCTACGTGTACCTCTCCTACCCTTGGAACCTGGCGAGTATTGGATTAACCCTTTTTCTTCATACCCAGACCCAGCAACGTTACAAACCACCTACTGGGCCCGCCTTCGCTACTGTGGGTGTGTGGCACTGTCCTTCCCACCTCAGTGCCGGGGTCAGGTCTTGTCTGTGGGCTCGCACAAGCGTGACAGTTACATAGCAGATAGCTGCTACAGTAACGAATTAGTTCAAAATTGTATTTGGGTTTTAATACTAGTGTATTGTTGCAGGGCATCTCCGGAGCAGAACTTCAATGATTTGAGGTTCGGGGACCCCCTGCTTCCTGAGATACAGGCCCGTTATTGGGTGCTGGTATCTCCTATCCATTTAAATGTCCCGCGTCATGTGACCGTGGGAATAAAATGCAAATGGGCCTATTACATTTTATATAAAAAATGTTTGATCTCTGGCGAGATTTGCGCAGGGAGACACGGCTCTCTCTCTCTCTGCAGCAGAAAGAAATCGCCAGGTGAGCGATCACGTCGCCGGCTACTCGCCAGTTTTGCAAATGTTGCTATCACAGGTATTCCGGGCTTTATGCATACCGTGATAGCAACGCTCTCAAAGCTGGCAATTTAAACAGACCAGCGATTTTTTTTTTCACCACTTAGTGCATAGGCCCCAAAGTGTATTGATGCAATTTTTTTTTTAACTGCAGTAATCTCCTAAAACGTAAAAAATTTGAAAAAAATTTAATTTTTGCTGTGAAATTGAACTTTGACAAAAGATTTGCCCATCTGTACCCAGATGTCAATACTCATTTAATACTTGAATCCTTGTATTGTGTCCTCATCCTGACTAATTTACATTGTTGTATATTTTTATACTGTAAAGTAATGTATACTTAGTCAGCACTAAATAGCCAAATAGCCGCATATGTCCCAAAGGAGCTCACACATCTTTTGGAACTCACTATTTCCTTGTCTTATTTGTTTTGTAGATTAGTTATTATTTTTCATTTTCCAAATTTGGCTTGAAACTGAGACTTGGCAAATAATTGTTCTGAGGGCTATCACTGAGTCTCTTGGAATATGGAATAAAAATCCCATTATTGTGTAAATCACAATTACTAACAAAGGAAAAAAGGAAAAATGAATTGAATAAACATTACAATGGAAATCTGCACTGGTTACAATGATCATCTAATTGTTAATCAACCATTCAGCAAAAACAAACAAGGCCAGGCATTACTCACTGTAAAATAAATCTTTGTATTATTTAAAAATGTAACCAAAAAAATGGAGATAAATTCACAGTTGCTGAATAAATCCCAGGATTTCATTTATAGTTTTGGTGTCTGACGTCTTGTTTGGTGTTGGATTCCTTCACTGCTGCCAAAAGAACAAGTTTCCGGCTTCTTTTGGGTTCGCTAAAGATCATTGCCAGCTCATGAGGCCCAATATCAACCTCCTCCCCCGAGTTTCATCCCATCTGTACTTGAAAACACATACTGTACAGTTTTGCCAAGAAAGGAACTTGCAGGCTCTTGCAGCATGACTTGTGATCCTTGTATTTCTTGGCCACTTTCTTAAACCATAATTATGATACGCAGTTCTAATAAAAAATATGTAAACATACTGTAAAGCAGGTGTGCGCAAATTGGGGGGGGGGGTGAGATTTTCTAGGGGGAGGGTCGTGGCAGTTTCAGAGGTCCCCCACTCTTCCCCAAGGCATTTAAATTAAATGCCGGGGGACAGTGCAAGGCCTCTTTAACTTTGCTTACCTTGGCTTTCAACGACACATCGTCATGTGACATCACATGACCCCACGGCATCATTTGACTCCCGGAGCCAAGGAAAGGGGGGGTGCAAGCAGAGGGGGACAGCATGCAGGGGAGCACAGGTGGGAAAGTCTGTGCACCCCTGCTGTAAGGCAATGAAACATGAATTTTACTCGAAACTGTAGGATTAAAACTGTAGACAGATCTAAAATATAAAACAAATCAAAATTAGTTTCTGGACCTCCACTGCTACAGGAGTATTTCATAGTATCAAAATTCATAAATGTGGATTTTTTTCCTATATATTTCATGATTTATATTTAAAATCAACCCCCAAAGAGTTTTTGTAATAAATAGTGTGTCTTACAAGGTCACAAGGGGCATATTTGTATAAGTATGTTATACAGTTAATAAACGAGACCTTCTACAATATGGAATGGCAAATAGTATGGGGAGTGGAAGTTATAAATCGTGGACCACAGAGAGATAAATGAATAAAATGATGCAGTGATTATTAACCCCTTCATGGTCAGATGAGCTTACAAAACATGGTGCGATCATTTTGTTGTTCAGTCCTCTACTGCACCAAACGGGTTAACAAAAGTGTAGTTGTGGTTATCTGTATTCCATTAGGCACAGATACTAGTGAACCCTTGAAAAATATGCGTCTTTTCTGGGAATCATCTGGACAGAAAGCCTTGCTAGACAGAATGCAATGCAAAATATTTGGACCACATGGATGCAAATGCCCATCTTACTTCAACCAAAAAGACATTTATCAAAAAAGTTCTGGGAAATGTTCACATACATTTTCCCAATGCACAAGTCATTGCTGGCTTTTTGAGATCAAGGATGGGAAAAGTACAGACATTAGCGAACAACCTCTCAAATGCCTTTTCCATTGCACTGTAAAATAAATTGGCAACAAAACTGATAAAAGATCAAGAACAATACAAGAAACTAAATAGACTTATCTCGCATACGCAAATATTTTCATGAGACGTTCAGTTTGCTCTGTTTTTTTCTCTCACTCTCTCCTACAAATCCCTTTTTGGCCATCATATTAGGAAACTCCTTGGAAAGCCCCAATTCCTATGGATATTTTTTCAGGAACCTTAGTCCATTTAAGTGCTGAGGTTGTTAAGAATCTTTCATAGAGTTTCTCATATTTCTTAGGATTTTATGGAAGCTCCCAGGTGGGGTAGACAATAGTTTCCGTTTCCGATATACTCTCCCTCAGGATTAACAAGAAGAATGTTTTTGCTGTACAGTATGTAATTGTTGTTGGCATGGAGCAATACAATCAAGTGACAGGACTCTTGTCTTAAATAAGGCCCAGGACATTTACTTGTTTATTTGATAACACCACGTTAGTCAAGAAAAAGACCAAAAGTCTATTTTTAAGGTTGTGAAAAAAACAAGTTAGTCTAGAAAAATCCTACAGACTGCAATGGCCGATATTCACACAGTCCCCATAATAGAGGTTGCATGTGTTCAATTTAATAACAAAACATTTTTGTCCTTCATTCTTGTAATTATTTACCATTCAAATATAACCCTCTTACCTGCCTCTAAAGGAGTTCATATCAGATTGACTATATACATAAGTAGTGCTCAGTCTCTCAGGCCTTTGGTGGCTAAGTGCCGGCTGGGCGTGTATGCTTGAATATACAGTATTAAGGATGGGCGCCAGGAACGTTTATAAACAAAAAGGTGCTTTATTGGACATCCGCCAATAATACTTCAGACACTGACATACTGGTTACTAGACATAAACTCATGGCAAACAATATCATTCTGGACTTCATCGCTGCTTTCACTCCTACGCTGGGGAGGGACTTAGACTTATTACCCATAGTAAGGGATAAAGTAACCGTCTCTTGCATAGAGTCGGTAAAGCCCCATCTTCAGTGGGTCTCACAGGAATACATTTTGGGCTCCTGGATTAGTAACCCACTATTACAGTATGTACTGCCTACTTTTTCCATACCTAAGTGATCAGGATTGCACTAGGAACCTTCCGGTTGGGCTGGTCCAAACATACTCCAGAGTTACTATTCTGAGAATGCGTATCAAGAATATGCTTCCTCATTTTCAATAGTGAGAACAATCTTGGACCTTACTACTGGCGCTTACATAATGGGCATATTCCTAGCTGAAAACAGCAAATGGTGACAGGACATCTTAATACACTTCGCTATACACACAAACCTATTTACGGGACTCATAGTGAGGACCCCAGTCCGAACTCAGAAGAACCTGCTCTAGAACATTGGGTGTAGCTATATCTACACTCTATACTCCCTATAGTGACATCACAGGTCACAAGACGTACAAGGAGTGGCAATCCTTTCTGCACAGTCATCCTACATCACATGATGGGGAGGGCAGTAACATGAGTGAGCCCACAAAGTTAACCCATTAAGGCCGTTAACCTCTTTACTGAAATAGTAGTCCCCAAAGAGGTGGCTACACAAATAAAGAGAGAGAGAGAGAGAGACTATTTATTATAATATTTCAGGTTTGACAACATTTCTTAAGTTTGAGTCTCTTACACTCTGGGGGGAGATGAATCATAGCTATTTTGGAACAAAATGAACACAATTGGCATCATTTTTATCTTACGTCTCTTTGCGTCAAGGTATCAATGTCTTTCCTACAAGTTTTGCGTTGTTTGCGTCACCATGTGATGTATGGAGTGACAATAGGAGGAGTTACATGAAATACAGATTATAATGAGATGTAGCAAACTCTGCATCTCTGTGCATCACTTTTGTATCTTGTATTTGCATTTTTTTTAAACGCCAGTTCAGATGTGATGTAAAAAAAAATATTGCCAACAATTTGCGACAGATGTACGAAACACTTTCATACATTTGAGGCACATGAGAGAAAATAGAGCGAAGCGTCAAAACAAACTTCTATTTACACTCTCTCTAAATTGATGCTTCTCCCTGTCTGTGCCTCTGTCTGGAAGCCTCCGCAGTCTGCACAACACACACACTCCCTCACAACCTTTCTTCCCCTGCTAACAACAACACAAAATTGCAACAGAGGAAGGGAGGAGTGTTTATTTATTTGAAGAAAAAATCCTGCGCGATCGAAGCCGAGCAGGAAATGAAAATTAGGTTTTGCCTCATTTTTGTCCCGGTCCCAGCACAAGGGCCTGGATTTTGGGAATCTGAATTCGTACCTGTAATGCGTGCTCGCCACATACAGGACGGGACCGCGAGGCGAGGAGGGGATTTGTAAACACCGACCTGAAGCCGAGAGGCCACGTCCGGCGTGCAGGTTCGTCGTTCTGTAACCGGGTCAGGGTTTGGATTAAAGCACATTTCAGCAGGTGTTACAGTTGGTAAGGAGGAATGTACTCTGCCAGCAAAAGCTAACATCGAAGCAGCTTTTAGATTATTATCTGTTCATCCTGCATGTTTCCATTTACTGGGTTTTCATTTGATTATGTGTTTTATTTTGATAAGTGTTTACCCGTGTGGGCTGTGCTTGGTCCTGTTTTTATTTTGTATTCTTTGTAACCTTCATTGAATGGGTGGTAAGCTTTTAAACCAACTGCAGTTCAATTTTGCACGACGATTTTTTATTCGCTGGGCCAGCAGGTAACAGCAGGTAACAATCTTTGTACAAAACTCTTAAGAACATTTGAATGAGTAGCCAAGAAAATAGGAGTGCCTATAGCGAAAAAAAAACAGTACGCCCATCGATAATCATTACTTTAATTGGAATTTAGATAGATTCGAACAGGATGGAGTTTAGACTGCCAGTTGATCAGATTTTTATATTACAGGCATTAATAATCTGGTTACTAGCGAGCAGGAAAATGACATTGAAACAGTTCCAATCCCTAATAGGTCACTTAAATGTTGCATATAGGGTAATGCTAATGGACAGGGTGTTTTTGCAAGACAGTTGGCATATGCGACCGCTGGGGTTAAAAACGTAAACTCTTCAACAACATATATGATTAAGGAAAGAACTTGAATGAGGATTTATCAGTTTGGGATCTATTTATAGTTAATTATAATGGACGTTCTTGTTGGCGGGATGAATTAGTGGATATTGGCGATTTTTTTAACTTTTACAGATGCTGCAGGTGTAATAGGTTTTAGGGCACACAGGAAAGGACACTGATGGGCAGAACCCTGACCAGAGCAATGGTTACAGGAGGGTCTTAGAAAAATTTAGTTTTCTTAGAATTGTGTCACACAATTGTAGCAATGGAAATGTGGCGAGAATTTAAAAAAAAATGGTTCGGTTTTGGTCGGATAACATAGGAGTGGTATGGTCAATTAACAAAATAACAGCCTCTTCACAAGTTATTCAGCTATAGAGGCATTTAAGTTTTAAGATGTGTACAGCATAATATTTGGTTTAAAGCTAAACATGTACCTGGAGTTAAAAATACTATAGTGCATGCATTTGTTCGCATGAACAAGTGGGAGAAGGATCAGTGACTAAAGACACTGACTGGCACTGAGTTTGAAGCAGGGGAGCCCGGTTCAATTCCCGGTGTTAGCTCCTTGTGACATTGGGCAAGTCACTTTATCTCCCTGCGCCTCAGGCACCAAAAACAAAGATTGTAAGCTCCACGGGGCAGCGATCCAGCCACTTGCATCAGCTCACAAAGTCTCTTGCTTAGTGCAGGCAAAGGGTGAACACAGAGACTAGCCTTAATCTGTGCCTGCTAAAGCTCCTCCAACGTGTTTCCCCACTTATTGTGGATTCCTCAGGGTTTACAAGTGTAACCCTCCCTACCCGGCTCCTGGGGCGTTTACATCGATGCGCAGTATTTGGCAACTCAACATAGTTTATCTCAATTCAGGGTGCTGAATTCAGGCAGCTGGGCGATGA
Source organism: Ascaphus truei (assembly GCF_040206685.1). NCBI lineage: Eukaryota > Metazoa > Chordata > Amphibia > Anura > Ascaphidae > Ascaphus > Ascaphus truei. Next base: position 92,792,524 of record NC_134488.1, read on the forward strand.
GGTAGCAAGGGTGAAAATGATGGGTGGCAGGAACTTTTGTAGAACAACTCAGTCTTTATTCAGGTCCCCAGGTACAGGGACTATTAACACACATTTGACACGTTGTATGTCAGTTTACATACTCTTAGTTACTCATTGACACGGTACTTCCCTAGGTGCCCACACTTAACACTCAAAGGGAGGTGCATTTAATTAGTTGCATTACTTGTATTGGACTTGACCCCCTTCGGAGTAACATCCATCTACTGTGGACCTTTATCGGGATCATAGCCGGTTCTGAGCAGGTACCAATTATACTCCACTCCTTATGGTGAATTGCCACTCCCCTACTGATTGAAGAGTATACTTAGATGGATCCACCTATTGGTCTGATCCACTGACACCCTCTTCCTATTGCCCGCTATTGCGTGTCTGTCTCTCCCTCTGTGATACCTGCATGTTTCTGTTGGCCATATAATTGGGATCCTTTCTATAAGGACACAATTCTGAATTATATATTTAATGTAACAAACATTTTTGGTTTCTATAGCAACCATTTACAAAATCACATCCCCGTCTTCTTCTTCTGAAACAGTCTCTGGCAAACCCCTTTTTGAGCCCTGCCCTCTCTCTAGCAGTGCACCAATTGTATGTGCCTGGTCACATGATCTTCTCCACAGAACTTTGCATCTTTGGTCCTCTTCTGCTGCACTGACATATTGTGAATCACAAAGCCGAATCTTGACCAATCTCTCACATAACGGATCGATCAATAACTTAGCTAATTACTTATCATTGTGTGGATGGTATTGAAGTACATATTAAAGAGATAAAATGTCAGCTTGGCCTGCTGTTTTAAGACCTGCCCTTTTTCCTTCATGAAATAGTGCTATGATAATCCGGATCTGGTTGTGAGTAATGGCAGGTTTTGCTATGCCCTACTTATCATAGCGTTATTTCAATGCCCTAACATGAGCAGAAAGGTCTGAGGATATGTATTGTTAGGTAAACTGCTCATTAGCATATGATTTGCATATGAGTAAGCCAAACGACCGTTAAAAGTTCACCATTTTTCAGGTGAAGATGAGGACATTGTAAGGCTAAGCACCATTGAGGATATCCCTTATGAATTAGCGTTATGTTAACCGACTTGACCAGATTTATAAATATTTAATGCACTTCTGTTGATTTACCCATTATCTATTTGTATTCATGTATTGTTTATTATTTATTGTTTTATATACACTTTATGTTATCTGTTTCTTTTTCTTCTACTTGTATTTGGTTTGTCTTCCCAAGGTTGTTGCTTCAGATATGGCTGAGTGTAATTCACTGTTTATGAGAAATGTTTACATAGAAGACAGTTTCTTCTTTTTTTTCACCCTTCCCCTAATTCCTTTGCTTTCTCTCCCAAGCTTCTTCCACTAAACTCTAATTGCCCTGCAAACTTTCATTTGCCCTATAATCCTTCATGACTGCAAATATCAGTTTGTCTTCCCATTTCTTGTATTTGTAAAATAAATTTGCAACCTTCATTAGAAAATGTGTGTTTTGAGAAGGTATAATCATGGCCCTCAAAGGATTGCAGAAATCTTGTGCCCCTCAGAATAAATGAAACAAGAATGAGCACACTGCATTTTCCCAAGGATTTTTATTAACTCATATTTAGCAGGCGTTCTGGATTTCTTGTTGGACTTCTCAGAGAAAGTGCTGTTTTTATGCCTGGCTGCTGGTGATTCAGGAAACCGGCTCAGAAGAAATCGTCCTCTGAATTTGAAATTTCACCCTCTATGAAATTTGTAACCTAGTGAGAGAAACGGAATCATGGAATCATTCAAACTCGAAGTTAAAATGCTATTGCTATCTGGCAACATTGTACCCCCTTCTACCCTCTACTGGAGATTATCTTTAAATGGGATTGTGTGCATTGTAATCTCATTGTTTCATAAGAATTGGTGGAAATGATATTTAAAGGCTTTATCGGAGTCCTAGTGAAAAAGGACCAAAAGCTATTTTTAAAGATGTCCCATATTTATTATATAATAGCAGGAAATAAAAGTAGTTTACACATTACATCCTTTTACTAATCCTGTTGTACTTTAATCTTTGTCCTTATAAAACTGTATTAGGCTGCAAGGAGTCAGAGAGGGGCAATCATCACCAACACCATATTTACCATATGCATGGTTTCGTATTTCTTTAATTTAGGGCGTTCCTTTTGCATACAAGTTACTTGTCTCCCACCCCAGACCCTACTTACTGTATCACTAGCCGGAGCTCTGCTGTGTAATCTTCCGGTTGTAGACATCCTGCTGGGAGCAGAGCATCTCTTTGGCATCATCTTAGTTCTCTGTTGTACTGTCTTCTTAGTTTGCATCTTTGGTGCAGATGTTCTTTTATGGGATTTCTGCTGCCTCCCTAACTCTGTGTTTTTCTTCCGGCTGACGCTCACACTTTTCCCCCTGCTCATGCTTCTTCCCATGCTCTTCTTGCTCATGCTTCTTCCTGTGCTCTTCCTGCTCATGCTTCTTCCCATGCTTCTTCCTGTGCTCTTCCTGCTCATGCTTTTTCTTCCCCTGTTCTTCTTGCTCATGCTTCTTCTTCCCATGCTCTTCTTGCTAACCCTTTTCCTGCTTGCTCTTCTGGTTGCTTTTTGGGGCCCCTTCATTTTGTTTGTAGTTCTTTGAAAGGCTTAAACACCACCTTGCCTGGTCCTAAAGCCAAAAAGCATTTGCTGGGTAAGGTTACAAGACCTACATTTTATACCTTGACCCATTGTGATGGTTTTAGTGACATCACTTGCTTCATTATGATGTCCTCTGCAGGTTTGGATACAGGTAAGTGATTAAGTCAAGGTTAGCCAACTCCAGTCCTCAAGGGCCATCAGGTTTTAAGGATATACCTGCTTCAGCACAGCAAGCTCAGTCAGTGGCTCAGTCATTGACTGAGATACCTATTTGAGTCACCTGTACTGATGCAGGGATATCCTTAAAACTTTACCTGCTAGTGGACCTGGAGTTGGCCAGTTCTGGATTAAGTGATCAAATTTGATCAACCTTCAGCATGCCCTAGTTTTAGTCCATGAAAAAAATAATCTTAAACTTCCCTTTTGAAAAATAGAACCCTCAGATTCCTGTTGACTCACAGAAGATACTATATAATGCTGTTCCTGGGTACCCCTATTCAGGACAAGTGTATAAGCAGGTCAAACAGAAGAAGCAGCCGTGGTTGATATGTACAAAGTGTATCATTTTAGACAGGCTGCTTCTGTTATGCTAAACATTTAATCCATCTTGTATTGATATATAAACTCATGATGCAGCTGAAATGTAATCTGCAACAATAAAAAAAAAGAATAGCCTTATGTTTATTTATTTTATTTATTTATAAAATGTTTTACCAGGAAGAATACATTGAAAGTTACCTCTCGTTTTCAAGTATCTCCTGGGCACAGAGTTAAGATAACAAATAATACATGGTTACAAATACAGTTAAATAAGTGAACAGGGTATATATACATCATATATAAGACATAGCATGCACAGTTAGAGATAATATTTCGCAGTGGTGTGTGTTGTAGTTGCATTATAGAACAAAGTGGCATATTGAATTGTAGAGGGTGTCAAGTTTGCTAAGGTGGGTTTGGGGTGCCGTGCCATATACTATGTCCCCGTAGTCGATAATTGGCATTTACATCTGCTGTGCAATATGCTTTCTGACCAGCAGACTTAGGGAGGATTTGTTCCTGTAAAGTACACATAGTTTGGCATGTTTTTGATGTCAGGTATCAATCAATGTGCATCCCGAATGTTAAATGGGTGTAAAACCATATGCCCAAGTATTTAAAACTAGTAACAGGAGTTAAGGTAGTGTTAGCGTTGGTTCTGATCTGGAGCTCAGTCATTGGAAGCTTTAAAAATGTACCCTTGGTCCCAAATACCATTGTTACAGCCTTGTCAGTGTTTAAAAACAGTTTGTTTTGGGAAATCCAATTTTCAAGTCCCAAAAAGTCAGATTGAAGTATGTGTTCAAGGTCGGAGAGGCTATGGCTGTCTGCATATAAGATTGTGTCATCTGCATACATGTGTATTGAAGCTCCCTTACAAGCTGTAGGAAGATCATTGATGAACACAGAGAAGGGGCCCCAGGACAGAGCCTTGCGGGACACCACAGGTGATATCCAAGGGGTTGGAGTTAGAGCCTGAGATGGACACATGTTGGGATCTACCTGATAGGTAGGACTGAAACCAGTTTAAAGTGTACTTCCCTAATCCAGAGCACTGGAGCTTGTTAAGCAGGATGGCATGATCAACAGTATCAAAAGCCTTTGCAAATCTCTAGGAATATTGCACTGGTGAGTTGTCCCCGTTCCATTCCACACTGGATTTCATTGCAAACATTTAACAGGGTAGTTACGGTGGAGTGTTTGGGCTGAAAGCCAGATTAGAATTGGCTAGGGAAATTTGTCTTGGAATAGTAATCGCTTAATTGGGAGTGAACACATTTTTCCATGACTTTGAATAGTATTGGGAGAAGAGAGATTGGCCTGTAGTTTGAGACAGTGTTTTTGTCCCCACTTTTGAAGATTGGGAAAACTCTGGCAGTTTTCCAGTTCTTAGGGATATGGCCTGCAGACAGAATAGAGTTGACTATGGAAGCAATTGATTTGGCAATGGCTGGGGCACCAAGTCTTAGGAACTTAGATTGTAGTAAGTCAGGTCCACATTGGCTGCTTAGTTTTAATTTGAGGAGCTTGTGTAATCTCCTCTTCAGATACTGGGACAAATTGAAAATTGTGAGCAGTTTTGGGAGATGGTGGGGCTATGGGGGTACTCACAGAATGAGGTTCATGTTTGTGCTTTGGGTTGCGTTTTGCTAATAGGTTAGTAGCACACCCCACAAAGTAATCATTGAATGCATTTGCAATGTCAGTGGGGTTTGTCAGATTAATAGCCTCCTTAGTAATATTACTTGGTTACTGATGGCTAGAAAGCTGGAATATATTATTGATAACCATACACAAGTTAGCTGGGTTTGATGTATTCTGGTGAAGATTGTCAGAGTCATATTGTGCCTTTGCGTGTCTTGTTTGCCTTGTGCACATATTCTGCAGCCATCTGTAGTGATTAAGATCCTTAGTAGTGCCAGTTATTTTATAGCTTTTCCACATGGCATCCCTGAAATGGTAGAGCGCTATAAGGTCAGTTGTAACCCCCGAAAGGTGGGCCCCCCTTACTCTTATTCTGCGTAGTGGAGCATGGGTATCACAGAGTTTTAAGGACTCTGATTGGAAATAGTTGAGTGCAGAATCAGGGTCGGGAATTAAGTCGATTCTGTACCAAGGGCAGTTGGTAAGGTCAGCTAGAAACAGTTGTGTGTTAAAGTTTCTAAATGTTCTAGTAAGGAGAACTTTAGGGCTTGATTGGGGTGGTTTAATTTTCCTTACACAGTACACTATTGCATGGTCACTGAAAATGTCAGGAAGGATGCCAGAGGATTGGATTCTGCTGTGATTTGAGGAGAGAATCCAATCTAGCAAGAAATGGTTGTGAGATTTCAGGTTTATCCGTGTGGCTTGCGAAAGGAGTTGCGTTAGGTTGTGACTTGAGTTATATCTGTATTTTGTGGTTTTTAGGGTCAAGCCAATCTTAGGTAAGATCCATGTGAAAATAAGTAAACTTTTTGTTTTTTTGTTGTTGTATTGTGTCAGCCTCAGAAACTTAGGCTAAGGTCATACAGCCTTCGCCCGCGCGGAGACGGGCAAAGGCTGTGATGTCACCCGCGTGAAGCGGATGCGTTTAGTGTCCATGTTGGATGCGCCATGGGGGCGTGCCTAGGGGCGTCACAGAGCTGGTTCGCCCTCATTGGGCGAACCGGTCACGTGACCTGCCTGTCGCTCCAAGAAATCAGTTTCAACTGATTTCTTGCGCAATGTGCGCCCCTTCCTGCATGTGTCCGCGCGGTCTATGCCTTAAGGCAATGTGATCGCGCTCTGCACGGACCCCTCTGCACGGTCTGCTGCAGTATGAACCTGTCCTAAGTGAAATCTGAACAAAGCTTCATGTGAGTAGAGAAAGATAGTACATTTAAAGCATCAATATTACATCCCCCCCTTTTTTATTTATTTTTTATTTTTATATAGAAAACGTGTGGCAATGTATAATTCTACATTCTTACCTAAACTGGCAATCACCTGGTGCTGCTGTTATCAATCTGTAAACATTCTTATGGTGTTACTAACATAATGGTTCCTGCAGTCAGTGTAACTCAGCAGCTACAATGTATCCTTATATTACTAAGGTAACATCTAATATTATAGTTGACAGCTCAAACTGCTGTAAATATTGGCAACAAATTACCACAAACAGGAAAGTGTTGCAAAGATGTTGTATTGTTTAGTAGGTGGGCTAAATCCTGCTATAGAAATCAAAGAATGCTTTAAAACTCATTACAAATGGTATTAAGAGTTGAATAATAGATATTTTTTAATGCAGTAAGTATTATCTAATACCACAAACTGATATATTTAAATAAATAAACAAATAAGATTTCACATGCTTTGCTGCTTTAAGAGAATATAAAAAAAATGGTACATTTCAGCTGATTGAGCCCTACAGATTAGAGGTGTTATATAGTAGACATTAGTAGGGAAATAACATCTTTATGGCATAAGCCACAGATTCTGGAAATATAAGGAAACCAAATCTACTGTCTATTAATACTATTAATATACTGGGGATAGAATATATTAAGGTATTAAAATACAGAAGGCAATCCATGAATAAATGTTTAGTTTGACAACAATCTTAGACAAATTTCTAAATCAGAAAATCTGAGTTTAACATTTTGAGTGCAAATATAGTAACATTATTTCCCCCCTACTTATATAAAGATGCTCAGTTTTAGACTCTGACACCTTAAGGAATCCCTATTGTCCAAAAAGGGAATAATTTCTGTTTTATATCTCTATAACACAGTGATGGTATCTGCAGCACTGTACATATCATTTTATACTAACAATGAATCTCTGGCCAGAGGATTTTTCTTTTTGGTACTTGAGTTCACAAGAACTGGTGTTTTGACCACTACTTCGCACTTTCTCCTTTTCTCGCCAATACAATTATTATGGACCGACTGCGAGTCACAGGCTGAAAAGGTACATCAGAATGGAAAATAGGTCAATAAAAGCCTTGAAAAGAAAAATACTATTTGCATGCATTTTACATGGGTTTCGGGTTAATTTCTAGCATCTGTCTCATAGGAATTTCAGAAAGCACATTATAATTTCTTTGTGTATAACCACGATAACACACAAAGGATGTGTCTCCCAGACAAAGGGGCCTATGCAGAGAGCAGCGAATTTAAAAATTGGAGAGTTTCAGAAAAAGTAGCTTTAATGGAGAGTTTTATTCTCCATATGCAGAAATGGGCGAAATCCGCTATTTTTAGCATTACTGCATGTGGAGAATTGTAAAGGAGGAGATTCGCGCAGCTGAAAGGGAGAGAAAAAAAAATCGCGCATTTTTTTTTTCCCTATAGCCGGCTTCTTGCCAACTTTAGTTGGCGGAGAAAATTGACGAAAATCGCGCCAAAAACAGCCGCTAGATGGCGAGCGCGCCTTTCTGAATTCGGATACTTTTCAGACTGGCGAGATGTAGTTTCTCGCCAGCCGCGCGGCGAGATTTTTAAAACGAAAAAAAAAAATGGCGCGTTTTCCGTTACTCGCCATTTTCGGCATTTTTCTGCGCGACTTTCGCCAAAAAATGGCGAGTTTTGAAATAGCGCTGCTCTCTGCATAGGCCCCAAAGTCTTTTCAATCCGACTTCTTCTGGGCCGCTTCTTCAAGATGCCTTCCAGGCTCTTAGTAAATATGGTAGTACCTGGAAAGTGTCTGGTGCTGCGGGACGATGCAGTGCGTTCCGGGCAGCCAGTTTGTACATTTCCCTCTATATACTGTAGATTCTTATGTACAATACACAGCAATAAACATCTAATACCATTTCTGAAAACATAAAATGATGGAATGTGACAGATAATAAAAAAAAATACGACATGTCCATCTTTAAGTGTTTTGGCTCTGTTTTACAATCCTTTCATTTAAAATCAATGCATTATCAGATATCATTACAGTCATTTCAACAATTATGGATTACGAGAATAGCATGAATGACAGAAGTATTACAGGACACGCATTTAGGATGAACATATCACAGAACAAGTAAACATGAGAAAAATGTGATAGAGAATTGCTCATCTGTTACTGATTGGGAGACTAAGAGCTTTCCTTAAACCGCCCAATAAAACTGGCTTGCAAGAGAATTTCCTGAATCCCAGATTAAATGAATAAAGATGTTGCCAGAGTACAGTGAAGCATTTGGGCGGTTTGTACACTATATGCTGTTGATTTCCCCCTTTTTTGTCTAATGAATAACAGAAGAAGATCCTTTATTATAGAATAGAAGAAAAATCCATAAATTCAGTTCAATATCCTATGCCAGCACAATAACAATGCTATCCTCACCTATCCAACGGATTCATTTTGATCGTGACTTGTATACGATTCAAATGAGATTCTAAAAAATAAAAAAAAACTACAAATCAATTATTTTCTCATTTTGTAATTAACTATATGCTTCACCCTTCGAAACTGGATGTGTTGATAAATCTGTTCTACTAATTAATGTTAAATGCAGTTAATATTAACAAAAGCTTTCATGCAAAAGTCAACATAACTAGTGTTCATATTTGGATGTTTTGTTTTCTCTTGTTTTGTAATGCTCATGGACTTACTTGTAATAGTTTATAGAGTAGAAGGGTGAGATATTCAAAAACCCACCAAACTGCATTTATGTAAATCCTTTAGACCTTTTTACTACCTTATTGTATTAATTTCCTACTTCTGGACTCAATACCAGCATAACTATCACACATATTCTTCAAACCTTCAACATAATATGTACTGTGTCATCAATATAACCCATGCCTCTTAAGCTTAGTTGCTCACCATGCATAAAAGGGTTTACATAACTCTCTCTAGCACGGATATTGCTTGTATTTGTAATGGCAGAGAAAGCTTATCTAGTAAGACAACAAAAACTCCCAACAGGGGGGAAAAAATGTGGCTCAAAGGTACGGGACGCACTATTGAAATGAAAGAGAAACAACAACCTTTGGACAGGTTTTGCTTCCAATGTGTTCTCTCTAATGTTGAGATAAATACAATATGGAATACACCCTAGGCAAGTCTATGAAAAGTCCATTCTAGAGTATTAATCTTGTGGAGGATCCCACTCATTGCAGAGTGTAGTAAGCAAAGCATTAGATGCCCCAATATCCAAGGGCAACCTCCTAGTATCAAGACAATCCAAAACTTTGAAAAGTACTCACAGGTGAATGAATGAGTATCTAGTAGGCTGCAACAGTTTGTGGTCAACATTTCCCCTATATCTTCTTTGCTTTAAGGCGATTGATGAAGAATTGAATTAACCCAGTATTCAGCACTGGCACTATTACGATCTCACACTACCTCCACCCTGCCCATGTATCTTAAAGGGCCAGATTCACAGAGCGCCATTAACTAAGGCTCATAACGTGATGTTACCTAAAACAGTAACAAATGTTATTTTCCCTGAGGTTAACCCATATCCACAAACTACTTATATGCAAAAACACTGTAAATCTCATTAGCATAGGCTTAATGTCACATTAAGTTAGCACTATATTGTACTGTATTCCTTTAAATAACGTGGTGTTAAACACGATTTACCTATAGGTGGCGCTACTCCCATCAAGACCCTAAAATATGGATTTTGGAGAAGAGGAGAGCTAGAGAGAAGCCATAATAAGTGCGTTTTTCTTAACTCTAATACCTGGCGATATCGAGCTACCACCAACAAATATTACCAATTTTTATCTCCTACTCCAGGCTGGCATTAGGCCGATCTTGCTTATGTAAATAATAGCCACAAGATAAGACTAGCAAACCTGGAAGAGGTAATACAAATATATAATGTTAATATTGTATAACGTATTATTATACTAACCCCTTTGGAAGTCCAAGGGACCTGTTCATCATAGTTCACCTATGACAAGTTTACCACTTGTGCTACTAAAGGCTCAATATTTGCACATATGGATGTTATGCTTTTTGTGTTCTATTTCTAGAGTGTACACCAAGAGTAGCCACGCCAGTCCTCAAGAGCCACCAACAGGTCGGGTTTAAAGGATATGCCTGCTTCAGCACAGGTGGCTCAATTGGTGGCTCAGTCATTGACTGAGCCATCTGTGCTGAAGCAGGGATATCCTGAAAACCTGACCTATTGGTGTCCCTTGAGGACTGGAGTTGGCCACTCCTGTTGTATGCTAACCCGTTTGTTGCTGGAGGGCAACCAATGTAATGCCTTGATAGCCTCATGCATCATAGGGGTTAAATTATTTACTCCCATACGGTTTTGTAAGAAATCCTATTAAATACCCATATGGTCGAAAATCTCTGATATCTCTCTACCCACCCCCTATCTGCTTAAAAGAATCTCAAGCGTTATGACTCGCAGAAATAGCGCATTTTTCATGTATGCAAATAAACCGCATATCACAACCCATAATAAATACATTATTCTTAGTGAACATAATGGTAATCCAAATATTATCGCCGTAATTACATTTATTCAGAACACCCCATTTTAAGACATTTATATCAGCCTTTAGTGAATCTAGTCCAATGAGGCATTTAACTGTTCCCATTTTACCTTGTACATTACTTAATTACACCCCACAATCATTATGCAAAAATTCTACAATACTCACAGCCTGCAACAAATCTATAATGCTCTTGCAGATGTTTGTGTTCTCTCAGGCTTTTTTAACAATGGTATTTTGATAACTTCTGACAGGCAATTTTCATTTTTTTTTTTTTATCATTTGCAGTACTTTACAATATGTCAAGTTCCCAAGCTATACAGCTTAGCCATAGTCACATCATTATATATATTCCAGATTCAACAGTATATACCACATACCATAAATACAAAAAGGGTAGTGACCTCTGCAGAGTCATATTGTTATTCTGATTGAGAAACTGTGGAATAATATATTTTCAATGTATTATGCTGGGTTTTGCTGAACTAAGTTATTCATTATGAGGTTTTGGTATGCTAAGGCAAAATTGATTTTGCAATCTTATGGGACAAGATAACATATCAGTATGTCATGTTTTTTTAAACATCTTTTGTTCATTATGGCACTTGGTTTCCAAGTATTTTCTTCCCATACACAGCACAGGAGATATACTTTGGAAAGTAGCTATCATTATGTCGGGAAAGTATGGATAATCTGCTTGGTTATTCTTGTGAGGTCTAACAACATTATAAGAATAATACCAGTGACTGTGGTGGTTCTAATAAAAGGAAATTCATAACTCACTGTATATCCCTATCACGAATACTTGTATTTTGGCTACCTGATGCAATCACAATTGAAGACTCTGAGAGGGGAAATATGTTGCTTTTACCAGAAGGAGTAATGCAGAATATTTTGCTATCACTGGATACATTAGATACTAACAAAGATGATGGCAAACAGCAAAGCAATAAAAATTGCGTTTTTAGTACCTAATAAAAGGAGTAAAGTTATCATGCAAATATTACAATCCATTAGATGGATCTGTACAAAAATGTGACAGAACAAATACTAACGGGAATTGATGATGCAGCTTTGAATCACACAATTCCAGTAAATCAGATCACGACCCTAGAGGATTCCAGTAATACCTGTACAAAGGCGCACAGCATCCCATACATGGGATTCCAGCATAAGTGGAACAGATGTTTGCACAATAATATGGGCGATTATTTTATAAGCAGCTATAATTCCATGTGCAATCAGTATGTTAATGATAACGTCTCTCGCATTTCTTAATACTGATCTTCTCAGCACAGATGCAGTTGACGCAAAGAGTAAAGCAGAGGCTATGTTCAAGACTAGGCGATATGTACACACCTGAAGTCATTCCCTTGCAATAGTGAGCTGGCACTGCTGGCAGCACTTATCGGCGCAGGCCGTGCAAAGCTGATGTGAAGCGCCGCCATGCACTTGACGCATGGAAGCAGCGGTGCAGCTTGAAATTGACTTCGCATTGAGGATAAAACCAGCACGTGTGACATGTCATATATGATATGCCTTGGTGTTGCACGTTCATTATAAGGTTCGTGGCGCGTCATCTTCCAGTCTGCGGACCTGCTAGGAGATGTATGCAATCATTATGTATTTATACCGCGACATACGGTGGCCACACCTGATGGAGCCACGTAGTGGCGAAACGTACGTCAGGAGAGGCGGGTGATATGCGCGCGCTGACGCAATGGCAGAGATTGCCATAGTAACGACGGACACGCTGACACTGAATGGCCTCGTGGCCTAGCAGCTGCATGGGGCAGCTTACATCAGCCATAAGTATCCATGTATTTTTTTTTCTCCTATATGGAAATTATATACACACATTGCTGCTCTGCCCTCACTGTGTGTTTGTAACTACCACCAGAGGTGGGACATTGTTTTGCACACCGACAGCGAGGCTCTGCCCTACATAGAAGATACCTGGAGATATATATCCATTTATATTCTGTTACTGGACTCCCCCCCCCCCCCAATAATTGTGTCAGATACGTTTGATTTTCCCGTGTGCTAATTTCCCATGATACGTACGCTTGATGTGCTCTTGGCCGGTGTCTCCTGCTGCGGCGCACGTTTCTGTGTCTGGGTTCGTAACATGCATTTGTTTCTGCATTAAAACAAACCAAAATGTTTTTGCACTATGGTTATGTTTCCTCTGCATTCATTGTCAGTAGATACAGGGTTATTAGAGTTTGGGAGTGGAGAACTTTTCCTGTACCTGCCCCAGACTGTCAGGGCCCTTTGCAGACCCAGTATTATACTCTCTTCCCTCCAGGTTCTGTGTGTTTATATTTCTTGAGATTTCCTGTATACTATAGTCATACTATTTTTATACGTCAGATGTAAAAAAAAAAAAATAACATTCCTGAAGAATGGTGCAACGTGCCCATCACTATAGCATTTTATAAATAGAAAATCTAAGAGTAAGACAGCTGAGCAGACAATATGGATATAGAAATGCTTTTTGAATGATAAAAAACCCTGAAACAAATAAGGAAAAATATAAATAATAAAAACAATTCTATATATATTTTTACAATATTATTACTTGTAAGCACATTCACATGTGTTAGACAGGACTGCAACCCTGCTTTTCACCATTATCACCTAGCATTCAGTGCTTCCACTGCAGCAAGGGATTCTGGGAATGAGCACACCGTGCCACCTTTGTCTTAAATCTATGATTACACGGAACCCTTAAGCCTATGCTCACTGTTTACAGTTTGCCAGAAATTTATTTTCACTTGCAGATTTCTTATACATGCATTAGTTATGCCACTTGAACTTAGGGGCTGATTCTTTATGTGCCGAAGCCAACTCAGTCGAGCTGACACAAATAGACACACTTAATAATGTTTATTTGTTGTAAAAGAATAACTTAACACTGACTGCTTCACTGCAAGGCTACAAGGTCCTTTCCCACCTAACCATCCCCCTTTTAAAGTGTTGCCTAAGATACTCCCCCCAATATAACTTAACCTTATGAGCTGGTGGAGTAAAGGGTCAGGGCTGCCGGGTCATGCTGTAGTAGCCTCAGTGCATGTGCTTTCTTTATAATACAAATATGATAAAGAAATAAGTCTCTTTAACATCCTTAGCCCATATGTATCTGCTACTCTGTCATTTTGTACCTTCGAGTGCTTAATGTGTCAAATATGTTAAACGATATTTTCTCAACCCAGGGGGAGCATATAGGAGAAAACACAACAGAAAAGAAAAACACTAAGTGCAGACAATATTGTTCAGGTGTGGAATATTGTGATGCTTGGCCTCTAAGTGCTGCCTACTCACAGGATGTCAGTAGGATAAGTACAGTGGCGTGATATGTAGAGTCTGGTGGGTCCCTCTGGACATACACAGGAAGCAACTGAGACTGGGATGTCAGTAGCAGGTGTACATGGAAAGATAAAGACAGACCTCCATGGTGCAGATCAATGGTAAACAGATAAACTTTATGTAATAATAAAAAATGTGCACTCACAATGTTTAAAATCAATATCAGCGTTTTGTCACTATATAAGTGATAGGAAGGTAAGGGTGGTTGCCACAGCTCACCGCACCGCCGATATCCTGGACAGTTCTTATCCGCAGGCTCCCTGTGCTCCTCTCTACACCATGACAGTGTGGGGATCTCCTGCTGCTGATCGTACCCACCGGAAGTGACGCGACGCGCCGGAGAGACCGCAGCAGGAGATCCCCACACTGTCATGGTGTAGAGAGGAGCACAGGGAGCCTGCGGATAAGAACTGTCCGGGATATCGGCGGTGCGGTGAGCTGTGGCAACCACCCTTACCTTCCTATCACTTATATAGTGACAAAACGCTGATATTGATTTTAAACATTGTGAGTGCACATTTTTTATTATTACATAAAGTTTATCTGTTTACCATTGATCTGCACCATGGAGGTCTGTCTTTATCTTTCCATGTACACCTGCTACTGACATCCCAGTCTCAGTTGCTTCCTGTGTATGTCCAGAGGGACCCACCAGACTCTACATATCACGCCACTGTACTTATCCTACTGACATCCTGTGAGTAGGCAGCACATAGAGGCCAAGCATCACAATATTCCACACCTGAACAATATTGTCTGCACTTAGTGTGTTTCTTTTCTGTTGTGTTTTCTCCTATATGCTCCCCCTGGGTTGAGAAAATATCGTTTGATCATCTGGGACCAGCCAAGACAGTCCCTTCCAGAAGGTTTGAGCAGGGGGTTACAACCTATATTATATTTTCACTACTGCACTATTTTTAGTCACAATTTTCATTTAGATCACTATATGTGTGTTATATATATTCACTGTATTATAAGTGATCACTAGCACTGAATTAGCGCCAGTTTCTTCACCAATCACGTTGTCAAATATGTTAAACACATGGCATAGGTTGCACTGAAGAAAAAAACATATACAGTATCATGGTGTATTTTAGTTGTGGAAACAATACAAAAATACAGCTTGACCTTGGTTTTCATTCACAATATTTTATTTTGTTTACACACATAGAAAAAATTCCAAAAAGTGTCATGGTGCTTTCATCCCATTTTTAAATCTGTACCCTTCTTTCCCACCCCAATTATGTGATTGTGAGCCAAGTTGGGGAAAAAAAGTTAAAAATCTTTCTGCCCTCAAACTCCTCCTCTTCCTTTTCAAAAATGTTTATAACAGTAATTTAAGAAAGCACAACAAAAGCTATAATGCAAAGCATGTGTATTAACCCTAGTTGCATATCTAAGTCACGTGCCCACTTGTGTGCTGTTCATGTTAGGTGTTATATGGGGACAGATTGAGGGGAGATATTGTTAATTCGAGAGGCCTTTGTTAAGGTGAAGAGTGGGACAGCTTGGGAGCTGTGTATTAACCCTTGTCCCGTATGCAGGTCACATGTTCACAGGTGTGCCGTACGTGACACACACACACACATTTGTTTAAATAATGCATTTATTGTTGGATGTACTATGTCTGTTACTTGTACTATGTTGAAAACTAATAAACTATCTGAAGAAGAAAAAATAATGCATTTTTTTAAATAATGTAAAGAGTGAACATTTCTTAAATACACGGACAGCACTAGAGCAAAAATACATAAGGCACCTGAGAAGTCTTCTGTAAAGTAATGTATTATCGCTAAATAAAAGATACAAAGTGGCGTGGGGGGGGGGAATAAAAACTGAATAGATGTTCCACCAAATTTCAGGGGACAAAGCCCCTTGAGGTGAAATACATTTTACTGGCAAACGGGTTTTGTCCCCCAAAATGTTGTGCCTCCATCTTTGACGTAACATTTTCTTTATTACATGTAACAACAATCTCCAAATCCAAGTGCACATTGTGTGCGGTGGAGCATGTAGGCAGTTGTGTGTGAATCCAGGCAGGTGGGACTGCATTTCCATTAGCGACCGGCTGCAAGGACCTATATAGCATGTGAGTGCACAGGCGTTCATCATTCTCGGGAAAGAAAAACGTACATATAATGAATGCAATGTCCTTACATATTTCGCAACAATATGGGGCCTATGCATCAAGATCATATTTGCATTTATTTTTGTGCATACAAAATGTAATTCTAAAAAGTAGTAAAAACCTTCATAAAATGTGTCATATGTATGAAGGCTTCATATTGCACATATGATGCATAGTTCACATTTTGACGCATTGTGTTATGTTAAATACCTAATCAATGCAATTAAATGTTGTGTACTAACGTGCGCCATTTGGGGTACAAAACAAATCTATTACCTGTGCTTAGTACATAGGCCCCTATGTCACTACATCAGAAGAGGTGAAAAAGTAGTCTCAGCACTCCAGAGTTAGCAGTAATACATTACTGTACATGTCCAGTACTGAGTAATGAACAATAAATATCAACCCTGTTTTATTGAAAAATTCCATGAGATATTTTTATACTACCTAAATTTGCCAAAAACTGGAATTTTACAAAGTACCAGGCAGCATTTTCCTCTATTCCACCTTAGGACAGTAGCTGATTATCTTACTTATATATCACTTTTAAAAAATGAATATGTATTGTTTTTCGTTGGTTTAAAAAAAAAAATCAGACAAGTATTAGTATTTTTATTTAAAACCATTTACCATTGCCATGGTCAACAAAAGCTTTAGACAATATTTACCTAATGTCTTTTAGTGATAATAGGACAGTTTGTCCATAAAGTCCCAAGTAAAGTATTAGCTTTGCTTTGTTGTTTGTTTGACTAATAATATCATAATTAATATACAATCAGATAAACATTAAGTAACTGATTTGCTTGAATCTAATGTTCTAGGTAAAAAGCAATACATATATTATTTTTTCACAAGATACAAATAAGTTGGTTGCTTTCAGTGTGACTGAATATTTCTAAATAAAGCCAGATACACAGCTATGTGGTTTACATTTCCGTTTTTAAGAAAAATGAAGATATCAAGATGTAGTTCAGAGCTCCAGAACAAGGACTTTTCCACCCGCGCAGTCCTCCTCCTTCAGGACTCCCAAGAATTTGCCAACTAGCGGTGGCTTCTGGCACTTTGTGTCCTCCTTCTCTTATAGCTTAAGCCAGGCCTGCACAACTCCAGTCCTCGAGGGCCGCAAACAGGCCAGGTTTTCAGGATATCCCTACTTCAGCACAACTGGCTCAATTAGTGGCTCAGTCATAATGAGCCACTAAATGAGCCAGCTGTGCTGAAGTAGGGATATCCTGAAAACCTGGCCTGTTTGCGGCCCTCGAGGACTGGAGTTGTGCAGCCCTGACTTAAGGTCTTACCTGCTACACCTTGCCATCTAACCCAATAGGGCTCTTTGTTAAATAGTGACGTCTACGAGTGTTGTGCCAAGTACTCCCCTCTCCACCCACTGCTGCAGGCATGCATCCACTGTCCAAGGAAATCTTACATTTGCATCCCTTATTAATATAGTATTCCATGCTTGAGTATGCCCAGAGGAGAACGGCAGTACTTTAGCCATGGTTCCTAACATGTTTCCCATACAGGTATTTTCCTGTCCTTTCTGCTACTGTACACACTCTGTGGGTTGGAGTATGTAACAACCTTTCTGGGTCTTCATACGCTTGCCCTACACATTATATGATAGGTAGGAAGGACAAATGTTTCTAATGCAACAAACTATTACACTACCAAAATTGTAATCTTCTCCCCATGTGCACACGTTACAATTGGAAGGCTATTATCTGTATTTGTAGTGTATTGGAGTAGCAATTCCAGTCCAGGCTTTGTCTGCCCTGCTGCATGAGGCTGATTAATAAATCACAGCTGATCACTGCCTTTAAATATCAAACACTTACTTCCCTTTGCTAGCTGGAAAAAATCCACTCTCCAGCCCTTCTACTTCTCTTATACGCTCTCTTTCTTTAATATGGACCTTCATTTGCTCTGCCCTACACATTATACGATAGATAAGAAAACATTTCTAATTCAGTAAACTCTTACCAAAATCTCACCTACAGTATGTACACATGACAACTTTTTTTTAATAATTCTCTGTTTACATTATTGATGTCAAATAGGTCAAATATACATGCATACACACTAGTAAGTGATTGACTTCCAAAGGCAACCCACAGGGATGTTTGTTCTCTCCTCAATTTGACCAAAATGCCATCCTGCAAAAAGTGCGGTACACAATGGCTATGTATTTGTCTACAGATGTAACCAGACTTCCTGTCCCCGGAGCCTTGGGAAGAAAAGCAAAACGCTGCGGATCCAGGGACAGTAAAACTGTTACTGCCTGTGGGGGTCCGTTATACCGAATGGGACCCCCCTCAGAGATTTCTTGCTGCTGGGGGAAGTCGCAGGGTCTGGACCGCGATTTCCCCCTGCCTGCCAGACCACTAAGGTTGACTTCGTCCGTATTCCTTTCTGTCTACTGATGTACAGTGTCTTAAAAACCTTTGTGCAATTAAACTTGAGAGACCTGTTATTGGCGGAAGATGGATCAGGTGGCAGAAGAATGCCCTAAAAGAAGGGGTCAGATTCCAGTGACTAAAGCCTAACTTGGCAGGAAAGTGACACAAGAATGCTGGTGCTTTCAAGCTAGGCTAAGATCACTGCAAGAATGTGTGTTCCTAACCAAGCACCCAGCAAACTATGTACTGGAGAATTTGTTTGGACAAAAGGTAGTAACAATTTGTTTTCTAAAGGGCTGGGTTAGCTAATATAAACAAAGTGAAATGACATTTAAAACAGATTTGTACTAAAATGATGAAAGCTCGATTTCTGCGATATTGGAAAAATATTTTCTACACATCGCCTAAGGCATTTTCCTTCTTTCATACAGTATGTAGAATATTAAGTGTGCTGAGTCAATGCCTTTTCATTGCAATCTTTTTTCCAGTAGTCTGTTAGTGATATATATATATATAAGTGATATATATATATATATATATATATATATATATATATATAATCCAATACACAGCCGGCACACCATTTGCAAGTAAATACGTTTTGGTGCTTATCCCATAAAGCAATAACAGACCTATACGATACCGGTTGCAACACGACATCAAGGGACAGCAAGCAGGTAAGTAAATTATAAATGTTCTATATTTGATAGAAGACACAAAAAACGATGTTTTGGTCCCCCAGTGGGACCTTTCTCATGGTTTTTTATATATTCACTCTCTCTCTCTCTCTCTTTTCCACTGTATCTCTCTCCCAAATCCTTTTATTTTTTGCAAACTAGTGTAAAAGTATTGCACATCTCTAAGCAAGACCAATGAGGAAGGAGGCCCAATTTGGAAGCTGTGGGTGATTAGTTCCCAAAACAGTAACTGTTATACATCAGCTAAGTAAGCACAGAAAACTCCTGGACAGATTTATTGGAAGACCCTATGGCTATCAGCTGTATCACTATGTAAATGCTCTCACCACACAGAGAGCAACTAGACCAGGTCTGGAGATTCCTCGCATTGTACAGCAATTAAGCAATCCGTCCTTTGTGGTCAGTCCAATGACACTTAATAGCAAGACATTTCTAGACTATGAAAAATGCACGAGCAGCATCCTCTCAATGTTGTCTTTTAGCTTAAATATATGAAAATGTTTGAATAATTACGTATTTAGTATATGGAAGTATGGATGCGCCCATATTAAAAGTGCAATCACACTTACTTGGACCAAAATGTTTTTATTTCATTTACCTATATAGGTCCTCTATATTATTAACATTGTTTGAATTCTATAAAGTGCCTCAACCACTGGTTTCTGATTTGAGGTGTACTTGGCTATAAAACACTAATGCAGAACTAAATCAAAGCTGTTCCCGAGAGCCTGGTTTCACTCTAAAGTAGAGTAAGCAGAGCCAGATCTAATGTTAATTGAGTGCAGGTCCAAAGGACAAAGCCATAATACCATATTTTAGAGCAGAGATGTATAAGTTATATGGTAGATGGAATATTTGTTGCATCTCTCTATTATATCAACCTTTTAATAAGTGGAGAAAATATATTTACAGTTGTTATTGATATTATGAATAGTGTAATGAACATAAAGGTCAATTGTTGATGGTTAGAGTAATAGATTGTTAGCGCTTGAAATATTGTGTTAAAGCTGCAGTTGAAGCTGCCGTTTAAAAATAAATTTAAAAAAATATATATATATATTTTCCATTCAATATGTGCATCAATACAATCTGCACACTGCCAAGGGATTAGCTAAGCTGCAGATCGAGCCGTTCTGCTGTAATCGATTGCTTGCTCGTGGTTATTTAATTCCGTTTCTGCACAGGATTTTGGGCAATGTACTGTAGTCCTGGAATATTGTGTGACTGGGCAGTTACTAGATATAATTGGTGCACTGCTAGAGAGAGGGCGGGTCTCAAGAGCCAGAGCCTATCAGAAGGGGAAAGGGGCTGTCACTTACATTAGAAACATTAAAAATGTCTTTAAAACATTTTTTTTTATAAATGCTATAAGTATTTTCTCATAGTACAGAACTGATTTGTTAAAAAAACAAAAACAAAAAAAACACATGCAGGATATTGCTTGACCTGCTGCTTTAAGGAGTTAAAGCCTTCCATTGGGTAGTTGCTCTGGGAACACATGTAAAAACTACATGTTTTGCAACATTGTAACAGTTTTGTTGTGGTAACCCTGGAAGCCCCCAGAAAGAACTAAAGGTTGCTGGCATTTTCTGGAACCATCCAGGAAGGGGTTATAAATGTAGCCCCCTGTAAACAGCACGGGCTATATATATCTTTCTCCTACTGTGGTAAGTCCTGTTAAGGGCAGGCGCCAGTAGTAATCATGGGTTTTCCCCCTTCACGCCCTGCTCTGAGTGATAGATGCAGGCCCCTGACTCTGCTGTCGGCAAGAGACAGAGGGGAGGTCCTGCTGACATCATAAGGGGTGGGGCTGACCCTATTTAGCAGCCAGCTCCTGTGAGTGTCAGTAGTCTACTCTAGGAAGTCTGTCCTGGGAGTTGGAGGAGAGAAGTAGGTCGAGCTCTCTCCTGGGAGCAGGAGAGCTACAAAGAGAACTCTGGCCTATGATAGTTGGCAAGGGAGCAGAGCTCCGGTGGGACCAATGCCTCTCACCGTGATGAGGGGGTGATGGGGAGGATCAACCCCGCCCAGAGGGGACCCTCTGAGGTGGGCACTGGGGTATTGAAGCCCCTCACAGACCATCCTGACGGAGTACCTCGTGGAGGAAAGGAGAGGAGAGGAGAAAGGCTGTACATCTTGGGATTTCTGTGTGTGCTGCTGCTATTGCTGTTGTTGTTGCGGCTGGTTGCTGCAAGGCTGCTGTGTGCGATCTAGAGACAATAAAGAGAGACCTTGCTGATCTTACTAAAGACTGTTGTGTGATTCTGGAGCATCCACCCTGGGACCGGGGTCAATTCTTCTATACGGGTCCTACACCATATCCCTGGGAAGGTATAGAAGATGGAGGCGCTGCCCCACCACTAAAAGAATGAGGCAACTACCCCAGAAGCCTGGTCCTGTGTCCCCAACAACATCGCGGAAAGCTCAGGCCCTCCTGTTACCTGCAGGTACGCACCACTCAAGCACATGTAACCAGCCCTCATACACCCTAGATATAGCATCTGTGTCTGGGGGGGGGGGAACATGGGTTACATAAACAAGGGTGCTGAGCTTGGGCCAGGCAGTTTTTAGTTGTACGGTAGTCGTTGCAAGCTCCCAGTTTTTAGTTCTTGCAGTTACTCATGTAGGGCTACAGTGACTGAGAGGTGCTGGGACTTGACACAGGTTCAAGTTTAGAGTAAGTTGCTATGATTTGTCCAATCAGAGGTAAAATAATGAAAGTCCTGTTAAAATGCTAGACTTTGTTGTAAGCTAGGACATTCCAGAGACGTTTCACTGTTCCTACCACAAACTTGACCCTTGTGCCAGTGCCCCTCCATGTGATGTGCCCCTGGTAGCGGGTGGTGCTGGTAAGCCCGACCAGGTGAATTGCGGGTATATTTCATCATTAAAAAAAAGTGTCTGTTTTGATAAGACAGTGTCTGTGTCCATCAAGTTACCAGCCGCTGAGAAAAGCCTGGTTACAATATTATATGTGCCTTATCATTTTTAAGTAATAGTATGACTGTGGTATTTCTTAGCACTGTTACTGCACAACACTCTGATTTTCACACACAGCAATAGTATTCCTTTATTATAATTGGTAATGTAAAATATATAAAATACAAATTCACGCTAAAAGCAGCTCTAATTTTCTATTATAGAACATGAAGTGTGCTCTAAGAAATCTAGCATACATTTCCTATGTTCTGGAGGCAAGATTACACCATATACTTTACTCATTATCCTAACAAACACGCAGCAATGGCTGGGCAGTAAACAAAAACAATGGGGGGGAAAAAAACATGCACCTTCCAAAAACATGATATCCCTTTTGAAGAAAACTACAAAAAAAAAAAAAAACATCTTATGTGTTACTCAATGCACACCACTGAGATATTAGCAAAATCCTATTGTGTCCAATTTTAAAGCTGCAGACCAAGCAATATCCTACAGTACGTGTGTGTTTTTTCCCCCATAAATCTGTTCTGTACTATGAGAAATACTTGTAGCATTTTTTTTAAACCACTCTGAATTATATTTTGAATTTATTATAATGTAACAGGCATTTTTTGTTTCTATAGCAACCGTTTACAAAGTCACATCCCCTTCCTCTTTTGAAACAGGCTCTGGCACACCCCTTTTTGAGCCCTGCCCCCTCTAGCAGTGCACCAATTGTGACTTCCTGGTCACATGATTTTCCCCACAGAACTTTGTATCTTTGGTCCTCTTCTGCTCCACTGACAGCCATTTAGTGAACCCCGAGCCAAATTTTTGGCGATCGATCGGCAGCTTAGCTATTTACTTATCATTGTGTGGATTGTATTGATGCACATATTAAAGGGTGAAAAAAATAAAATGAAAAACGGTATCTTGGACTGCTGCTTTAAAGTTAAAATTTAAAATGTGCCGCCTGTATTGCACGCTTAAAAGGTTCACATGTGAAATATGATAGATGCAATAATCAGGCACAAAAAACATAGATTGGACATCTGGGCAGGGACTGTGTCTGCAAAAACTCCTGTGTACTGTGCATTATACTGTAATTGTGAAGCGCTTTGAGTCCCATTGGGAGAAAAGCGCTATATGAAATAAAGTTATTATTATGAAATGGAACATTTTCAGAACAGCTTGTAAGAAAAATTGCCTAATTTATTAACCCTTGGTATCCAAGGACTTAAAATACAGAGTGGCATGAAGAAGCTTATGTTAGAGAAAAGGAACAGACAATGAAAGCAGATAAGGCCTTGACCCCGCTGCTTACTACAGCGTCCGCTGTGGCGACGCTGCACGGACGAGAGCCCTCCCCTCAATGGCGGCCGGCCCGCTGCGAGGGGGGGCCGCAGCGCTGGGGCGAGAGTTGCTCCTGCTCTCAATAGAATTGAGAGCAGGACTCGCGTCGAGCGATTAGGCACGCCCCCCGGCGGTTCAGCCAATGAGGGTGAACCTGTCGGGTGACGTCATGGCCGCGCCCCCGTCACTCCCCCACCACGCCCCCCCCGGTCTCTCTTCCTGCAGTGAGCTGCAGACCGGGGAATCAGTTGAACGCGCCGCCAATCTCGCGGACACGCGTTGCAGCGGAGTTACCGGGGCCTTAGCCTAAGATCCTATGTAATTGTCTCCATGCTGATTCCTTCATACTGAGAAAGAGACTCTCTTGAAGACCAGGATTCCTATTCAATATGCGATCATTTCATTGGGGCTCAGAGTTTCTCTGACATGAAGAAGAGGTTTTCCAGCATATTGATTAAGGGTCAGAGAGATGTCTTCAACATTATTGATGCAAAGCAAAGAAAGCTAATGGAATAAAAAAAAATACTGCCATACTATGGCTAACTGCCCCATTTGCAATATAAGTAATAAATAATAGAAACACCAATAATATTACAGTACATCACGATATACACTTTCCAATACTTCTTGGAGTGTTTTTTTTGTTTTTTTTTAGCTTTACCATATGATTTGTTCTTTTTCTCAGGACGTGAATAGTTGAAATAGCATCTGACATCCAAAGGACAAAAGTGGGTGTACATCAGAATAAGTGAGCAGCTATTAAAATAAATGAGGTCCCTGATGTTTGAAATATATGGGATTCAATTCTGATGAGTAATATTTTCCTAAACTGGTAATGCAGACAAAATAAATTGTCCTACCACTAACATTATTTCAGCATAACAAAGACAAAAGCGATGAAACCAAAACGGTTATTGAAAATGGCAGATAACATGAGGGTGACATTGTACATCTCTGTGTACATTTTGTTACTATTCATACATTTAGTTAGTGTTGTACAACTGATAAGAGTTGTGGGTCGATTTCCCACATAATGTCAAATACAGTACTAATATTCACATGCAATGACACTATGAAAGTGAGATCCTAATGACAATTTACAGACTTGAACCAATTCTAGTTTAATCGTTTACCAATATTTAAAGGGAGAATTTCTGAACTATCCCATTTCCCCCTGCCTGACAAAGCTTTTCATGAGTACTGTATTAAGTATGGTCAGAAATCTTAGATACAAATGTGATAAATGTACCTTGCGCTTCACGATGACTATCCTGTTTTATGGTGGTTCCCACCTTAATGCCATTGTCACTTCAAGACTGTAGAAACAACTATGTGTTAGCACCCACACTCCTACAAACAACCCAGTTCCACAGTTAAGGTAAAATGTAGAGACGGGCACATTTTTTTTGAGAACGTTGATAGTTTGAAAAACCAAATGCCAAGTCACATAACCCTAAATTACTGTAAGGTCATACAAAGCTTTTGATACTGCAATTTTCACAAAATTCTGGAAAAAATGTTCAAAATGTGCATGTTTGGCAAAATTTGGAGCCATGTAAAAGTTAAGAAAAATGTGAAATTCCCATAAAATTTGTGAAACATTTTGTGAACCACATTTGAATATCTTTAGTAAAATGACTCACATAGTTTCATGATTCCTACTGCTTTCTCATGGAACAATTAACAATAAGTACCATAATGTAATCTCAGATTCCTTTTTCATGTAGTTCATCTGCTTCGCATTACTACATGAATCTTGCTAGATTGTATGCTGACAACCTCACACATTCTATCAAAAATCTTTCAGCTCCCTCCAATCCATTTATTGTGGGCCTTTTTGTTTAAGCTGGAAATAGATACATCCATTATTGGAGAGTAGCCAACTAGACATGCAAGACATTTAGACTTTGCTTTCAACCAATAGGAGAACCAATCTGCCCTAAATAATGACTCCCACCCACAATGTCTCCAAGTTGTAGTCATTTACATTTTACACATCTCATATTACAACATATTCACAATTTCATCTCATTTATTGAATTTAGTGTAACAATGAATTGAGTATGGTATGTTGAGAAACACAATGTTTTGGGATTGACAACTTTTACATTCAAATAATGATTTACATTGCCTTAGTTACTATCACTCACAAAGAAGGATAAAGTAACTCATTTTAACTACAATGAATGTTTTCACAGTACAGGTCAAATTGGTCTGAGAGACATCAAAGCTACACAACAATGAGGTGTGATTTTTCAATCATTGTTTTATTTTGTACTCACACCCAGACATCACACTGACCTTTTACAAGGATTAAGCTGGGGATTTCTTTAGGATGGAAGTGGTTGAATTAGGGAGATGAAAGTGTAAAACGGATGTTGAACACTGGAAGACAAAAAGGAGACGTATGCTTTGGAGAGAAGTGCATTGTAGGAAGTGACAAAATTGTATTGTAAGAAACAATCTTTAAAATGGGGTTTCCAAAATACAGGAGGATGTCTCAACTCTCCAAAATACTACTTGTGTGCCAAAGATTCAGGGAATGGGTATTATAGGTAGTGCCAGGTTCTGCTTGACTTACATATGAGAGTTTGATTGTAGCATAAGACAAAAGAGTATTAACATGGCCAGACATTGGGAATCCAATAAAATGTCAGAGGTATTAGAAAGGCTAAATGCATGCATACAGGTTTCAAATTGCATTAGAGATGGCGGATGTAGGAGAATTAAATAATGAGTAGATATGAATAAGGATTACATGAGGTAAGAGAGTTCATGGTTAAATGATTCATTGCAGGTGATGGAAATGTATATCCAACAGACGCAGCCAGGTTGTGTATACAAATGCAGATGTAGAAGGTAAGCAGACAATAAAGTAATTGTATAACTAATATTGTTAGCGTGTATTATATTCTCCAGTTGTGGCTTGTGGTGAAATTCTATTTGTTGAGTTATGATGTTGAAGCTGCATTTTGATCCGCAAAACCTCTTTTTCCAAAGACTACAAAATAACAATCTCACTATTGATACCACTAGTATTGTCATGATCCACCATAAAAATATGTTGACAACTTGACTACCTCAATCATTTCAACATCAGTTTAAATGGGTTACAATGATTGTGTGTGGTCCTATGTCAGAAGTGGATAATAATTGATTGCATTACCATCAGTGCATGTTTGACGTGATCATTGTGGTTGTGTTAGTTTAGTTTACAGGGGTGCTGCAGAAATAAGTTAATAATGTAAAGCCACAATGCATTTCCAACCATGTTTGCTTTGTAGTATATCTTTATTGCTCTGATTCAGAGTTCACTTACAAAAATCTGTTGGATATCAATTACCACCAGAAGATTTTCATTTCCAGTTGTGTAGTGATTTTACAGATGCTGCTATTCCTCACAAGCACATGTATTTAAATGTTGAGAGGCCCTGCTGTGTAGTTTAATAATGAGCTGCCAGAACTTACATTGGGACTATGAGTTGGTCAGGGCACTGAAACATACGCTTCCTAATTTCTAGAGTTAGTGCAATTCTAAATTAGCATATTTAATAAGTCTTCAAATAATCACAGGGCAATTGTTGAACTAAAGCTACAAATGGCATTTTTTATTTATGACTTTAAATATAATAATACAATAAATAAAACCTGTATCATTTTAAGTTTGTTAAACTCTTGCTGTAGATTTCTATGTTGTTATTGTTTTTCTAAAACCACACCTTATGTTATCGTTGAGAGGTTTCAGCCTTTGCTGTAGCAGATAAGAAACATATTCTACTCTTTGGAGAGAAGATGATGGCTGTTATCTATCTGGTTTGAATTAAATGGCAAGGCATTTTGGAAACATTTTTCTCATTAGCGATTTCATCGTCTGCACTGGCGCCTGCAAAGGGTAACATTTTATTGTTCTTTTTTTTTATTTTAAATCTGCAGCAGACGCCACAAAAATGTAAAAGCCGTGCACTCTTCTACACGCACGCATTAATACTGGCAAAGAATACACATTAACTTTCTTACTGTAGATCAGAAAACATAAATGGACAGGCACAGTACAGGAACTCAGTACCTAGACATGTTTACAGCCATTTACATTTCTCAGTCCCTTCAAAATAATAAGCAACATGCAATATGTAGGTTATTAATATGATATCACCCTAGGGCATGATATGTGCCATTCTCCTTTGGTAGGTTTAGCTTGGATTCCTGTTCAACATAAATTTGCATTCACTGTCTGAGATTTAAATGGCCAGTCAATTGAAAATCAGTTGCATAGATTTTGAAGCTTCTAACATAAGTCACTCAGAAATGAAAAGAGTGATGCAAAACTTGAGTCTCTCCTGTCCCAAATGGCAGTACTGGCTGATGCGTAAAGCAAGCAAGAATATACACATTTTAAAACAATCTGAAATAACTAAAGTATAATGTCCTTGTATGAATACAGCTTTCGTGTTCAATGAAAGGGCCCCTGTGATCAAAAACATCTCGGATAGGAAACAGTGTCTAAACATCTTTAGTGGTTTGTGCTTTGCAAGAGAATTTATTAAATACATTGAAGGAATTATTATCCTGAGCAGAAGCATTTATTTATAAGGGGCTAACGTACTTTACAGTGCTGGATCATGAGCAAGAAGGAAAACAATAAACGACAAGAAAACATACACAAACATGACATTAACATTTATATAAACTGGTACAATTGGTGGAGAAGCTTCCGATCTGAAGATTTTACAGTTAAAAAAAAAAACCAGGAAAGTTGAAACAAGGTATGTTGGGAAGAGAGGGTGACTGTGTGTCAGGTGTCCTACTGGTATTATTCTGGAGACTGGAGAAGATGTTATAACAGGAAGATGCTTATAGGATCCTTGAAAAAAAGTAGTTCTTAGGGAAACCATGGTTTTTATTTTATTAAGCTGTGAACTAAGCAGAAACTTCTGTTGAGTTCAATGGGAGTTTCCATGCAAGAACACTATTGATATGGAAAGTCCCATTGAACTCAATGAGCGTTTCTGTGCAATAATGCCACAATCTCTGCACTATTGCAGTATAATTAATAACCCCCTATGTGTGCCAAATATAAATGTAACGGGTATTCCCTCTGGTGTGACCCACCCAATCTCATATTGGCCCCTGTGGTCTATCCAGCCCCACTACATGGTCGTGTCTGGTGGTGCACCTGTCGGCAACAGGACTCCTGAGTCTCCCGCATGATGGTGTTTGGGGATTGTCAATCCAGACAGGCAGCTGAGGTAGTGTGTGCGAGTCCTACCTATATCACGTGCAGCGCCTCCACCTCATCAGGATCTATGCGTCCACAGGGAGAGGGTCCTGATGAGGAACTCCTTCTTGGTGGTGACTGCCACTGGAGAGTAACTTCACACTCACACAGTGGGGTTGTCTTTGAACAGGGCATCTTTATTGTTGATGTAGCAAACTGCCCCCTTGCAGCGATCAGCTCAGCCGCACATCTCGCCGTACTGTCCCTTGAAAAGGTACGCCCTCCCAATGGAGTGGGATCCCCTCTCCCCGCAGGGAGATCACCCCTGTGCCAGGTCCTTGGACACAGTGTGGCTTTGTCAGGCTTAATGTAAAAGCGGGCCACTAGTTACTGCACTAGTGGGCCCTTCATTTCCCAAGTCTCAACACAGACTTATTCCTTTAACTCTCTCTACTGCTCTCCCTCCAACACACTAACTTTGAGCAGTGCTGTGCCTTATATACCTCAGGAAACAGGCACATCCCTGATGTCACTAACTGTGGACTCAGAGCATGTAGCCACTCCCATCCATACATAGGGCACCTCACCAGGGTGTGAGGGCAAACCTCCATGATTACTGCTGGCATCCATGTAACTTACCAGGTTTACTGCCAGCAGGGGAGACAACTGCAGACCATTTTACAGCATGGCTACAATCTCCCCCTTGTGAATCCCCACCGACCGACTGGGACCTAAATTTGGTGTATCTTTTTCCAGGAAGCACTGTAAAATGGAACACATAATTAATCAAAACAACATTACTGTTTTCATAATTATTAACAGTATAGCGCTCACTGACCAGCAGGGGGCGCTTATCTTAGAAACAGACCTCACTATTCTGCCTGCCTAATAATAGTGGCGAGAATCTGGTTTCTTCACCTCCCTACCTGCCATGTCAGTTACAGTGATACTGTATTCTCTGGGCAAGCCACTCTCAGGTCTATATACAGCCTTGTGCATGTATATACTGCGCCCGATGCTCCATACTCGCATTAGCTGGGAGATCCTCTCTTCTGCTCTGCGACCAGTAACCGCACCCCCTTTATTCACCATATACATCCCTGGTTTCTCTTAGCCACCTATCCCTCTGATCCTCTATCTCCTACATGAGGGGTTTGGGGACATAGGGGTACTCTAACCCATGTGAGTTTTTGTACTTGGCTACAATGGCCCTTTCTGCTCGGCTGGCCCGGATCAATTTGGTGTTACCCGCTCTCACTGGCAACACCCATGACAGGGGTTCGTCCGGTTCTGCCGGATTCTCTAGTTTACTGGGACCCAATGGCTCTATTAGCCCTCGACTAATATCGTACCACCGGTCCTGCATTGCTTTCAACCGATCCTCGGTGAATTCTCCCTTGGCCCACCAATAGTCTACCACCCCATCTCGCTCTAAGATGAACCTGGTTCTATCTAGCCAGGCTTTGTATCCCTCAAATAAGGGGGCCCACCATCGGGTTTCCTTAATCTCTTCCAGGGACGTCTCGGCCAAATCTTCCCCTTCTGGTACACCCCCTGAGGATATGCCGGAAGTACATTCTGACTGGGCCTGATACTCTGATTCCTTTTTCTGGCTACAGATAGTAATACTGACAGTACTGGGACAGTCACTGGACACTGACACCTGCCGAGTGTACCTCCCGCTGCCCACCGACCCGTTATCGGAGGTAACATAGTCCAAGCTCCCCCCAGTCCGTTCATCGGAGGTGACCCGGGAAACCCCTGACATCCCTAAGCTCGAGGATGACCCACAGGAAAAGGTGACTGGGGCCGGGGCTTTAACTAGGGCCTGGGGTTTAGCTAGGAACTGGGGTTGGGCATAGGGCCGGACAGTCGGTATCCGCGGGGCTACGACCCGCTCTTCACCGCTACCTGGTCCGGTGCCCCCGCATGGGCTCTCCGCTTCTCCGGTCGCACTGCTCTCCGGCTTCCGCATCGATCGCCTGCTCCTCTTCGACTTAGGCGATCGGCAGACACTGCTCGAGCGAAGAGGCGCCGTCATCTCCCAATCGGTTCCGCTCTGCCCGCCGGAAGCGACGTCCTGACACGCACACGTGTCTCGTCGCCATCTTGGGTTGGGTCCCCAAGCGAGACCTCTTCCTCCACCACGACATCCGGCAACGCCTTCTTCCGCTGTGGCACCGCTTGGGCCTGGCACCGTCCCTCCTCTGCCGTCGCCACCCTCGGAGCCTGGTAAAAGCAGGGACTTTGCTTACCGCCCCGTGGTGTCGGGGTGGATCTGCCGCCATCGGAACCACTGGTCACCACGGCCGTGGGACTTCGCCGCTCGGGTTGCCGCTGTATGGGCGACACTCTGCTCCGTTCACTGCCAACACAGGTGAGTGGCATTCGCTTGATCGTACTGCTGCTGTGGCTCACCGGCGGTCGGGTCGTCACCACGGTAGGACTTGCAGTTTCCTCATCCGAGGACTCCAACTTTGCGTTAGGGTGAGGCATTCCGCTCGGTGATCGACGGTGAGCCCCCCTTTTATCACTGCGTCGGTGACCGTTTCTCTCATCCGGCTCAGCCTTGTGGAGCGGGCCTGATCCCCTTTCTCCGGGATCCGCAGACTCCCTCCAGAGCGCACCGGGGAGTTCCGCCGACAGCATGGCTATATCTCCCGCGGCCTCTACTGCCTGGACCGGCACGAATGTCGGCATTGACCACAGATACTGCAGGCCACATTGTGCGCATCGCACTGTAGAGCTCACAGCACCGCCCGGCAGGCAACACTGTAGGCATAGGCATGCTACTGTCTCTGTACCCGCCACTCGAAGTATCAGGAAGCCTCCTGGAGCCGAGTAGGGATGGGTAGATATCAGTGACCCTTCTTCTGATTTGCAGGCCATAGTCACTAGAGGAGGCACTCTCACTAGTGGTCTGTTCTGCTCGCTGGCTCCTCGTAACTGAAGGGCAGGGGCTGGTTTGCCAACCCCTCCTCCAGCTTTCTTCATCCACATCCGCCAAAACTGGAAACCACTCCCCCTGGTTGAGATTAGGGGGAGGTCCCTTAAATTTGTAGGATGACCCAGCACAGGGGCTGAGTTCGTCATAGTCCATGAGGGCGCGGCTCCAGCTTTCGCGCCATACTCCCCATCAGGGTGGGGTTTTTCTGTTGGCACCACTCCTGGCCAACTCTCTGCAAGTTGAGCATTTGCAACATTTTCTGCAACTGGCCCACGCGGTTTCCCAAGGAAGCGGGAACCGCCATTTTGGTTTGCAATGTCAATCTTGTTCATGGTTGAGGTAGCTTTTGACTGTTTGTACGTCGAATGACAAGCAAGTCCATTATGTTCCTCATATCTCATAACAATGTCCTCTTCACTGTCCTCAGGGTTACTACCCCAAGGATCTAAGCAGGACCAACACTCCACAACAGGCTCACAAAAGTCTCTTCTGTAGCTTGCTCTTCACCCGCACACATGCCATGTGCGCTCTCTCCTTCGGCCTCCGTCCGCCATATTGGACCTTCCGCACCGCGCGGATCCTCCATTCTTGCGGTCACCATTCGGCCACTATATATTGGGTTATTGCACATGGAGCTCCTCTCTGCGGGGCAGCTGCCACACCGATACAATAAAATGCCTAGTGCACCACCTTGTGTACCTAATGTAGATCTGACTCGTGTTTGCACTACCTCAGGCTAGACTCACTCACTCTGTGTCTGCTGTATCTCCTTCCTCCCAGTCTGTGCTCCCTTCGGTAAGTGGTCTGGAATGGAATAGAGTACTCTGGCTCTTCCATGCAGTACTTTGGGCGTCTACCTACTGTTGGCTAGCCTAGCACAGACCCTCTCCAGGATTCCTGAACTACGTTACCAGTTTATCCCTTTAGGCGTCCTACCACTAGCACTACCTCAAGTTGACTAGGACAGCTATAGCCCGGCTCCAGCCCCACTAACTCCTTGCAGGATCCCAGGTCGTCCGTGCGGTCTGCAGCTCCAGCAGCTCCCCTGACTACTCCTGGCTCTGTCCCACGCAGCACAAAGTGGCAGCAGACACTCTCCCTGTTTCCCTGTGTGCCTAGCAAAAGCCTGTCCTGTTGACACGTATCTCAGCAGCGCCTCTAAATGTAACGGGTATTCCCTCTGGTGTGTCCCACCCAATCTCATATTGGCCCCTGTGGTCTATCCAGCCCCCACTACATGGTCGTGTCTGGTGGTGCACCTGTCGGCAACAGGACTCCTGAGTCTCCCGCATGATGGTGTTTGGGGATTGTCAATCCAGACAGGCAGCTGAGGTAGTGTGTGCGAGTCCTACCTATATCACGTGCAGCGCCTCCACCTCATCAGGATCTATGCGTCCGCAGGGAGAGGGTCCTGATGAGGAACTCCTTCTTGGTGGTGACTGCCACTGGAGAGTAACTTCACACTCACACAGTGGGGTTGTCTTTGAACAGGGCATCTTTATAGTTGATGTAGCAAACTGCCCCCTTGCAGCGATCAGCTCAGCCGCACATCTCGCCGTACTGTCCCTTGAAAAGGTACGCCCTCCCAATGGAGTGGGATCCCCTCTCCCCGCAGGGAGATCACCCCTGTGCCAGGTCCTTGGACACAGTGTGGCCTTGTCAGGCTTAATGTAAAAGCGGGCCACTAGTTACTGCACTAGTGGAGCCTTCATTTCCCAAGTCTCAACACAGACTTATTCCTTTAACTCTCTCTACTGCTCTCCCTCCAACACACTAACTTTGAGCAGTTCTGTGCCTTATACACCTCAGGAAACAGGCACATCTCTGATGTTACTAACTGTGGACTCAGAGCATGTAGCCACTCCCATTCATACATAGGGCACCTCACCAGGGTGTGAGGGCAAACCTCCATGATTACTGCTGGCATCCCTGTAACTTACCAGGTTTACTGCCAGCAGGGGAGACAACTGCAGACCATTTTACAGCATGGCTACATAAACAAGTCCTTAAACAAGCTTGTGTTCTGGCAAATAGAAGCAAGAAGTGGGAATAGTTATCTTTTACCTATGTAGGTTAAACAGTGTGTATGTATTACTGCTTAAATTAGGAGGAGACATTTGAAGCTCTGTGGGGAAATTGCTTATTGGATAAATGGGTAAATATGTGTTTGGTGTACTGAACCAAATCGTTGAAATCCCTAATGTCTGCTTGTTTTACAGTTAGAAACTTTTTGTAATCTTTGTTTGACTACAAATACTGAGATCCGTTCATGGAAAATAAAAATAAAAAATAGACAAACTTGCATAATATCTCAGATTATGTTTCCTGGCTATAAAAGTGGGGCATAGCCAATGCAAAGAACAGCACTATTTATCAAGAAAAGGAATAACATTGGTTTATTTCCTTTAATAAACCTGGTGCACTTCTTATGCATTGGTTTTGTCAAAATATAACAAGATCCACCGCTCTCCTATTATAACAACTTAGTAAATAAAAGATATCACAGCACATTATTTTGATGTGCAGCATTGGTTTTGTCCCAGTTTTGCAGTCGGGAGGTTTAAATAAATAGATCCCATAGTTTTTTTTTCTGTAATAATCAGAATAGGGTCATGAACGCGGAAGACAGAAAATTGCTTTGGTTATTATTAGCTGAAAGGTAAGACCAAATCAGACTAAAGCAAAATACTGTTATGTTATTCAAACGTGCAGGACTAGGATTCCTCCTGCTCCTTTGCTAATAAGATTGCAGCATGATCACAGGTACGGAGCTAATGTTAATTGTTGATGAAAACAGTGTAATCTGTTCATGTACGTATTACTTGTTATTTAAAACGAATTTCTCTTTTTTTAGATACAGTAGATCATATTCATATTTAAGTTGATAAGCTTAATGTAAGTAAATAGGTACAGTAGGGTCCCGCTTCTCGGCATTCCGTGAATACGGTGGTTTTATAAATAAATGTTTCCTGACTCAGTGCTTGGTGCGCGCACCCCAGCGTCCGTTACCCCCTCCTAGCACACCGGGTTGTGTCAGGCTGAGTCCCCAGTCTTCACTGTGACACGCACGCCCGGCGAGGGGGCGGCGCGTGCACAGCACTACACCGCGATCTGTGGTCTGGGGGGAGAGGGAAGGTTTGCGACGGGAGGGGGCATGGCTGTGGGTTTGCAGGGGCGTGGCCATGACGTCCCGCGGCTGGTTCGCCCTTATTGGCTGAACCACAACCGGGGGCGTGGCCACGCCTCCGTCGCGGATGCTAATTTAAAATTCCCCTGCCTCCCTGAAAACCTGTCGCGCACTGCTGGGGAAAGGTGCGCGACAAGGTAGGGACTGGGACCGGCCGGACTGGGGGGGCGGGGCTTGATAGCACAGCGCATGCCGAGCCGTGCGCTGTAGAAGTGACTTGGGCCTCCCCCTCATGCAGCCCAAGCTCTCTACACGCTGTGACATAGTCCCAGGATAGTGAGCAGCTTTCTGTCTGATTTATAGAAGAAAGTGCAGACTTAGTACGAAAGTGATCCGCTCCACAGATTCACAGTCACTAAGGCTGGTAGATAGGAAATCCATACCAGACTTTACAATGGTTCTGGTTTCCCTCACCTGCTCTCCTAATTGAGGAACAGGAATATATTGCAGTGAGGTTTACTGCTTCACTCTCTCTAAGAGCCTGGAGGCTGGGAGGAAACTGCTGCTCCCCAGTATCCAGTTCGGGGTAGACGCCCCCCCTTGTGTTGCAGCATCTGAGGATCTATTGGGACGCTGTCCCCATCTGACAGTTAAGGACTCAATATTATCTATGTGTGTTATTTAAAGTTGGTAAATGGCTTACCCAGCCAACATGGCAGATAGGGATATGCATGCGAGTTAGACTCCTGACAGGAGTAGATATTTCCTTTTATGATTTCTTTTGTTTCTTAAAGAAGTGTTTCTTCTGTTCAGTGTCCCCAATGGAGAAATATACCATTGAAGGTTGAGGGCTGAGTGCCCCTTGTGTGTATACACGTGTTTGTCCCCCTTTCCTACAAATTAAACCCTAGAATACTGTCACAAAGAGCCTGGGAAAACGGCAAACAATGCCAGTTGCACTTTATTACTTAGGTGAACTTTCAGTTGTCTATAAGTATTGTTTTTAACACTTTTTTCTTTATTTTAGAGCCACAGTTCGATTGTTGTTTATTAATAGATTTTTGTTTGTTTAATAAAGTTCATTTTGTTGTCAATGGTTGCCCTTAGCAACGTGTTTGTGGCTGTGACCCATGGAGCTATTTGACTCCTCCCCGCTTCTTCTGTATTGGCCAAAATCTTCAAATTGATGGGCCTATCAGCTGGAGGCGTGGGGTATTTAAATTCTACATCGATTTCAGACCAATTATTCCCTGATGAAGAGACCGTTAATGTTTCGAAACGCATTGGAAAAAGAATTTTATTGTTCTATGAACTCTGGACTCTGCACTACCCCGCTGCGGGCTCACACGGTGTCTGGGAAGACCGCGACGCGCTGCCGCTCCTGAGTGACGTCACGTACCCAGAAGTGCCGGACCAGAGAGCTGAACAGCGTGTGCTATGTTGCTGCAGAGATTGCCTGAATTGAGGACATTGTCTGTATCACGAGTTTTGCTGGACTGCATACGATCGTGCTGGAAATCATCCAGGACACAGTTTGGGATCGAGTGACCGTGACAGGAGGACCGGTGTGTGTTTACACTGAAGACATCTTCACTGCCGTTCCGATTGGTGCATGGGTAACACTAACCCCTGACATGCTTGTATATTTCTGTTTTAATGTACGCCTAATACTTACCTTATTTGTGGGTTCACATTATAATTTTTAATGCACTATGAGCGTTGTGCGCTGTGTTTTTTGTGTATTCTGTTCTCTTTAGGGGGTGTTTGAGCCATCCCTGGTGCCATAGCTGCAGACGTCTCATTTCGAGTTTACCAGGTCACTTTTTTATATACTATATATATATCACTATTCACTATTTCACATCTATATTGGTTGTAGTTGCGCACCTAGTTTTCACTTTTGTTCACAGATGAATATAGCCTTTTTTTTTTGTACCTTGACCGTAGTACTTCCCAAGTTTGTTGATGCAATAACCAACAACTAGAGTTTGGGTCCGATAGTCAGCAACTGATAACTTATTCATTGCTAAATTTTGGACCTGTGATAAATTCATATGACTTTCTTTTAGCTTTATAATAATATTCCCTAGTTAAAACTTTGTTACCCTGAGAGCGTTTACTTCACAAGACACAGAAAACCTGCAAACTGAGCACATATGACAAAGATCACAAGCTTTGCATTATTCGAGTTACAATGATGTAACTGTGATGACTCAGGAGATTCCTTCCTCTTCCTCTCCCTCTCTCCCATTTCCCGTTATCCTTTCTGCCCGTTCTCACTCTTCTCCTTTACCGTCTACCTCTCTCCCCTTGCCGCAGCGCGTTCCCCGCAGGTTTCGCGTAACTGCGCGTTCCCACAGTCCCTGCCATAATCCTCCCCACTCCCTCTCCCCCGCGGTAGCTCCCTTACCTTCCCCTGTGGTGCCATCTGTCCCGTTACCTCCTCCGCCTGTGGTGCCCGCAGCGCG
Source organism: Ascaphus truei (assembly GCF_040206685.1). Taxonomy (NCBI): domain Eukaryota; kingdom Metazoa; phylum Chordata; class Amphibia; order Anura; family Ascaphidae; genus Ascaphus; species Ascaphus truei. The sequence goes on from NC_134488.1 coordinate 92,829,761, forward strand.
GCGTTCCGCGCGCCTAGTGACGCGCGCGCCCCCTCAGTGCAATACCTCAGTGCTGATCTGGTCATGAAAAAGGGTCATTTAGTTAAACCCTTTGGCCAAAAGGTTATAAGCCTGCAGCCACTTCATGGCATGCCCAATCTGCAGGTCCTAACACTACCTGGCACAATTCTCATGTAACTCTCTTTTCTGCTGGAGGGAGAAAGACCATACTGGGTCTGTGATACACAGGATCATGATAAAAAAAACTGCTAATTGTTTAATAAAGATATGTCTTATACAGGAACCAGCTTTTAGCTGACGTAACAAAAGATTCAGGCTGAAAACGTTATGTGAAGAATATTATTAGACAACATGTTGCTAGAATGGGGAAGCAAATTAGAATTAAAAGAATAAAACAGAATATAGGTGAAAAATAGCGAGAAAAAGGAGAGATTTCGGAAATATAAGAGCTGAAGGAGAATAGAGATATTTGACAGGTGAAGAATTATAGTAAGAGGCAGAGAGAGAAAGAATGACCTAATGCTAACTCTATCTGAGACGGATGGTTAACATTTGGATACAATATTGTCCTTATGAATTGTAAGTTGCCATTCTAAAGCCTTGATATGGATGGTTGTTGGGTGACCCTGAGACCTTCTCTTATGTGTAGGATGAAAAACAGAATATTCCTCATGATTTATGTTCTATCAGAGCAGAAATATTGAAACGCACGAGAATATATTAATAGAAACTGCACTGAACATATTGCATAAAATTAATCTTGTATTTCTGGAGAAAAATCTGTATTCATGAATACAGTCCTTTGCTCCTGTAAATAATCCTCTAATTTATCAATCTAAAGTTCATTTTCCATTGCATGAGGATAATTTTGCATTCAGCATATAATGGGGCACATACAGTGTACATTTTTATCATAGTCACTCTATAGAGATGTGCAAATGTCCTTAGTGTGGTGCAAATTTTTTCCGCAAATTTCTCTTGAATTTGGCTTTTATGTGTGGAATTTACATCAGTGACTCCGCTCAAAATATGAGAATTTCAACAATTTGTGCCAGAACTTAGTGAAAATTGCAGTATATAAAGAACCAAAATGTGACCTGAATTGTGGGTTATGTGACTTTAATTTAGAGTCATGCAAATGTTCGGTTATTCCGTTTTTATAAAATTTGCTGTTTTGCTACATTTGTTAGCAAAAATAAATTTAAAAAAGAAGCAAATTTCACCTGATTTGCAAACTTTATACAATATATATACAGTTAGGTCTGGAAATAATTGGACACTGATACAAGTTTTGTTATTTCGACTGTGTACCAAAATAAATTCAAATTATAGTTAAATAATGAATATGGGCTTAAAGTGCAGTCTCAGGTGGTTAGGGAGCGCAATGACATGGAAAAGAAGAAACATATACAAAATAGTGCAATATGTCTACAACTTCAGGTAAGGAATCCAAATTTCATTCAACCAATGAATTAGATAGTCACAGATTGAACTGTGGCAACATGTATATAAAGGTATCTTTAAAGTTTCTTTATGTTAACCCCAATGTTGTGTGGTTCAGGGAGGTTTCTTTAACGCTTGCAGTGATAAGAGAAAAGAGCAGACATAGTGTAGACTGTATAAAAGTAAAGAAAAGAAAAACCCCTTCACAACATCCAGCCAAGTGAAGAACACTCTCCAGGAGGTAGGCATATCATTATCCAAGTCTACCATAAAGAGAAGACTTCACGACAGCAAATACAGAGTGTTCTCTGTACCCTAGGTAAATACAAGGTGCAAACCATTCATAAGCGTCAAAACTAGAAAGGCCAGATTAGACTTTGCCAAACAATATCTAAAAAAGCCAGCCCAGTTCTGCAAAGCATTCTTTGGACAGATGAAACTAAGATCAACCTGTACCAGAATGATGGGAAGAAAAAAGTATGGTGAAGGCTTGGAACGGCTCATGATCCGAAGCATACCACATAATCTGTAAAACCCAGTGGAGGCAGTGTGATGGCATGGGCATGCATGGCTTACAATGGCACTAGTGTTTATTGATGATGTGACAGAAGACAGAAGCAGCCGGATGAATTCTGAAGTATATAGGGATATATTGTCTGCCCAGATTCAGCGAAGTTGATTGGACGGCGCTTCACTTTACAGATGGACAATGACCCAAAACATACTGCAAAAGCAACCCAGGAGTTTTTTAAGGCAAAGAAGTGGAATATTCTGCAATGGCCGAGTCAATCACCTGATCTCAACCCGATCGAGCATGTATTTCAATTGCTGAAGACAAAACTTAAGGCAGAAAGACCCACGAACAAACAACAACTGAAGACAGCTGCAGTAAAGGCATGAAAAACCATCACAAAGGAGGAAACCCAGCGTTTGGTGATGTCCATGGTTTCCAGACTTCAAGCAGTCATTGCCTGCAAAGGATTCTCGACAAAGTATTAAAAATTAACATTTTATTTATGATTGTGTTAATTTGTCCAATTACATTTGAGCTCCTGAAATAAGGGGACTGTGTATGAAAATGGTTGCAATTCCTAAACTTTTCATACAATATTTTTGTTCAACCCCTTGAATTAAAGCTGAAAGTCTGCACTTCTATTACATCTCGGTTGTTTCATTTCAAATCCATTGTGGTGGCGTACAGAGCAAAAATTATGGAGATTGTGTCACTGTCCAATCATTTCTGGACCTAACTGTGTATTTATATATATGTAGCCAGGTCCCCCAGGTCACCCTCACCTCCGTTGTGGTGAGTCAGGGAAGGTTGCAGAGTGTGCAGGGAGTGCTCCGGTACACCGGAGGTTCCACGGCAGCCCGAGCGTTCAGGGCCCGCCATTTTGGTATTCGCGCGATCGCAGCAAGTCCCGTAGGCGACGGAGACAGAAGAGAGGTCGCGCATGCACAGCAAGTGGTTGCAGTAGCGCACGAAGCATGGACCAACCAGGGGAGGTTTAGAGCAGGGGACTACAAGTCCCATGAGCCTCAGCCGGTCCAGGTGACGCCCGGGAGCCAATAGGATGGAGAGACTGAGCAGGAAGAGGTTAGGAAGTTGCGCAGGGGAGCAAGCTTGCCAGAGAAGACCAGGAAGGGGAAGAGGTAGGAGCTCAGTGTGTAGAGAGGCAAGTAGCCTCTACACTAGGCCCAAATACCCCCAAGCCCAGATAGGCCCTGAGTCCCAGTCAGTTATAGCTAATGCAGGGACAAGCCTTAGAATAGGAACTTGTCACATTAGTGAATGAAGCTAGAGACACAGAGACTGTCACAGCATCATCCCAGAGGTTTGGGACCAGACCTCCTCAGGAACATCATCAGCCCTCCGGGTGGGATCGCCCCAGAGGACATCACAGGCAGCTCCGCGTTATCGGATCCTTTGTGAAGACTGTTTGCGGGCCCGAGCGCTGCAGGTTACATCCATCTAAGTGCACCAACTATAACATTGCTCATACTAGTGGCTGCGCAGTCACACACACACACTTACATTTGGGGGTTGCCGTGTGGGGTGTTGGACACCGTGTGGGAACACGGTGAAAGGTCGCGTCCTGCGAGACGCGTTGGCTATTGTGTCTCATTAAGGAGTAATACTGATAGGTTATGATACATGCATGGTTATGGTTACTGCTAGTAAAGCTACTGTTTCTTTTACATGCTGTGTGAGTAGTATTGTGTTATTGTCCTCCGAGGAACAACTCCCGCTCTGCTAGAAGCCATCTCAGGTGGAGGCGCTGCATTTGGTAAGAGATAATCCATACATATACATTGCCCCAGGCTCTCCGTGGCAGAGGCTTAGGCCCTGCGAGCCAACAGGTTATACAGCATTGGTAGTTATACTGTATTCAGTAGGAAACAGGGCTACATTTGGAGGCGCTGCTGAGATCAAGACCTGGGGTGCCCAAAATTTAAATTTCATACAAATTATCTGTTGAGAATATGACTCTCTATCACATCAGAGCGTTCGCGACTGGGCGCGGCAGACGCACACGTCCGCGCGCCGAGTAGTTGCAGTGAGTCAAGTACCTATGGCCTTACCCTTAGAGATGTTGCAAACTGCATTATGGCAAATACCGGGATTTTCCAAAGCCCGCCTGGTGGATGTTCTAATAGACAAAGACTCTCAGTGGAATACCCTGCTAGTTGATTGTCGCAGGGACCTTGCTATCATGGAGCCGTCAGCACCACAGCATTTGCAGCTCCCTAGTTCCTCACCAGGCGGAAGCGCATCCAAACCGAAGTACACAGGGAGGAGTGTCAAACGCCGGTATCAGTCACCTACCCAGAAAGTGAGGCGGGTAGTTGCCGGTCGGAGCTCAGTCGTCCTGGTACCGGTGCGTCAGAGGAAGCGGAACTGTATAGAGATATGTTACAAAAGCTCACGGAAAAGATAAGCCAATTTGCCTCGCCGCCAAGTTTACCACCCTTAGTCGAGGCTTTAACCCTGGCATCTCACTCTCACAATTATAGGAAATTGAAGGCCTTCTCTGGAACCCTCCCCACCAATACTGGAGAAGAAGGGATAGAACCTTGGAAGGAACACACCCGGGGCGTGATGGAGGAATGGTCATGTACAGAAGGCGTCAAACGCCAGCGTCTCATGGAGTGTTTGAGACCCCCTGCTTCTACTCTGGTCAGTATCCATCGGGAGCAACACCCTGGCTTAACCTCCCGGATGATAGTGGAATTTCTGACGGAAGCCTATGGAGTTTCCCCTTGAGAAAGCGCGTGGTCACGCGCGAAACGTACGTCGGGGAACGCCGTGACGTCATGACGCTGGCGCATGCGCGGTCTGTGTTTTGGTGTAACGGAGGCTCCTAACTTCATACGGAGCATACAAGCTGCAGAATACGCACGAGTATCAGGTTGTATTGTGCCCAACTGGGACCCGCTTGTTTTATAGTACTTAGGGGGGTGTCCTCTTGCCCTTACGATGCATCTTACCTAGAGTTATTTTGTAATTCAAGCGGGCACAACCAATTCCCTCTATGTGACCTGACCCTGCACTAAGTTGGTTCACAGATCCCCTGCTGAATGCACGCTATACTGTGCACTGCGGACACTTCAATAACTTATGCTTGGGGTATTTACACACATTTGGCCCCCTTCCATGCTGAGGTTTGCTGTATGATCTGACCTACGGTGGGGATCTGTGCTACTGGGGGTATTTTGCTGTTGTTTGTGGGTTATACTAGGGTTCTCTATTTGACCAGATCCTATCGAGGGCTTATAGCCAAATTACTATCACGTTTGGTGGTCACCTTTAGAGGCCTAGTAAGGTAGATTAGTATTACACTAGTACCCACTTTGAGTAATTCTGCAGCAGATAATATATATAGCGATTTATACTTGATAGCTATTTGTCACATATAGTGATCATAGAGTACCGTTACCCAACATAGTTGGGGATTTTATGTATGCAATGTTTTGCATTTTTATAGTGTTTCGTCGTTTTTTATAATTTACACCAATAAAGTATTTGTCATTTTTCATATAATAGTGGGACCTTTTTGGTAGTGTTTCCTATATCAGGAATTGGCTATTGTTTGGCCTATACTGTATCTGACAAACCAATCCTATTGTCACCTACCTTGAGTGCAATTATAGGGGGCTTTATATAATCTTTTTGATTATTTGTGTATTTTGCAGTGAAGATTACCCCATCGATGGTATCGTAACGGTGTCCCTAGAGATCCAACAGCTCAACACTGGGAAATCCCACCCCATGGAAGTGGAAGCTCTAGTGTGTCTGGAACCTCAGGATCTACCCAAATACCCAATCATTCTAGGGACTAACACAGACATTGTGCATGCCGTCATTCGAGCCTACCTACAAGAGACTAATGAATTGCCTATGTCCAGCCTTCAGCTACAACTCATCCAGGTTAAAAGGGACCCTAATGTGCCTACACCCGATAGCTATGGATTGTTATTCTGCGGACGAGCCGAGCTGACTGAAATTCCGCCAGGAGGAGTACAGCAGATGTCCACTTGGTGTTCATATACCGATCGAAATGAAGAAGAAAACCTATTCTCCTTGGAGAGCACTCCCGAGGAGGATGTTCGAAGAGGACATAAGATAATACCAGAGAAATGAGATTGGACATCAGCAATTCCCCGTCGATCCTATGTGTCGGTGCAAAATCTGTCCCCCTTCACTATGGCTATAGATGCTGGACAAAGATTGGGTCTAATATACCCGATCAGCTCGGTGGAAGAACCGTTCCACGTCAACTCCGCGAGAGCCCAAGACTCCAACGGAGGGCTAGATTTCGACTTTGGATCTTCCAGGCTGCCCGACGAATGGAGAGAGAGACTGAGGGGCAAATTGGAGAACCGACGAGAAGTATTCTCTACCGGCGAGATGGATGTGGGGTGCAGTCGCAGTGCTCAGCATACTATCTGCCTGAGTGATACGACCCCATTCCGGGAACGCTCCCGTTGTATCGCCCCTAGGGATGTCGATGATGTACGGGCTGTGATCCATGATATGGAAGAAGCCGGGATTGTCACAGAATCAAGGAGTTCCTACACTTCTCCCATTGTGGTTGTGAGAAAGAAGAATGGGACCGTGAGACTGTGCGTGAACTATAGAACCTTGAATAATCGCACGGTGCCAGATCAATATAACCTTCCCCGTATAGAAGAGATTCTGAATGCCCTCAATGGGAGCTAATGGTTTAGCGTGTTGGATTTAAGATCCGGATACTACCAAGTACCCATGAGTCTAGAGGATCAAGAAAAGACAGCTTTCATCTGCCCCTTAGGGTTTTACCAATTCACGCGTATGCCACAGGACATTTGCAGAGCGCCGGCCACCTTCCAGAGACTAATGGAGAAAACCCTAGGAGATATGAACCCAAGATAATGCCTGGTGTATCTGGACGACATCATCGTATTCGCAAAGACATTGGAGGAACATGAGACGCGGCTCCTAATAGTATTGGACGGCCTAGCAAAAGAAGGTCTCAAACTGTCTTTGGACACGTGCCGGTTCTGTAGAACCTCAGTGACCTATGTGGCACATATTGTGTCAGCAGAAGGAATAGTCACTGACCCGGCCAAGGTAGAAGCAGTAGTAAACTGGCCGCGACCCGATAATGTTATGGAACTGCGCTCTTTTCTGGGTTTCCGCGGGTACTATCTTAGGTTCGTAGAAGGGTATTCCCAGCGCGCAAAACCACTCAACAATCTCCTTAAAATATATCCGGATGATACCGGACGTAAGGCGACATCTGCCCGTCAATCGTTTGGTGACAAGTGGACACCAGAGTGTGATCAGGCATTCCTGGGCCTAAAACAAAGTTTGATGGCTGCACCAGTGCTAGCATATGCTGATCCAGAACAACCATACATTCTGCATGTGGACGCTAGTCTCAACCGACTAGGTGCAGTGTTACATCAGAAACACTCGGCAGGGCTTTGACCGGTAGTCTACATCAGTCGCAGTCTAACTCCCAGTGAACAAAATTATCCGGTGCACAAGCTAGAATTTCTTGCATTAAAATGGGCTATAGTGGATAAGCTCCATGACTATCTCTACGGAATTGCCTTCGAAATACGGACGGATAATAATCCCCTTACATACATTATGACTTCAGCTAAACTGGACGCGGCTGGCCATCGTTGGTTGGCAGCGCTGTGCAACTATAACTTCACCCTGAAATATAAACCTGGCCCTCTGAATGTTGGAGCCGACGTCCTGTCTAGAAGACCGGGGCTGAATGCCACTCCAGATGATGACCAGTGGGAGGAGATTCCCGGAGCCGGAATGCGGGCTATGTGCTGTACAGCGGCCATCATTGATGATCAAGTGGCATTTTCCGAACTAAGAGTGGCGGACTCTCTAGGGTGTGCGTCCAAAGCCATCCCAGCTGCGTACTGTGACCCTATCGGAATGCACATTACCCCAGACAAAATTATATCCTGGAAATATATGGTTCGATACCAAGTTCGTGACCCGATAGCTGGCACTATACGCTATGCTATCCAGAAGAATCGGCCAGACCTGTTGAAGCACGCCCCTAATGATGTGGTGGGCATCCTTATGAGGGAAGCTGACAAGTTTGAGATACGTGATAATCTGCTGTATAGAGTAGTGAATTACCACAATCACCCAAGCAGACAACTGGTCCTCCCTAAAATCCTACAACACATGGTACTGAGATCACTACATGATGAACATGGTCACCTAAGCATCGATAAAACCTTCGGGCTCGTGAGATATAGGTTTTTCTGGCCAAGAATGAGGCGGTGGAACGTCATTGTCGACGCTGCAGCAGGTGTATCCAACGCAAGACTCTTCCGACAAGAGCAGCCCCAATGGGTCATCTAAAAGCTTGGGTCCCATGGACTTAATGTGTATGAACTTTCTTTGCATTGAGCCGGATAACCGGGGGATATGTAATGTACTAGTCATCACAGATCATTACACCAGATACGCCCAAGCCTTCCCGACCAAGGATCAGAATGCAATTACCGTAGCCAAGGTCCTTTGGGAAAAGTACTTTATGCATTATGGCCTCCCCAACAGATTGCATTCCGATCAAGGCCGAGACTTTGAGAGCAAATTGATTCGATAGTTGTTGAAGATTTTGAACATCACTAAATCACAAACCACTCCTTATCACCCTGAAGGTGATGCCTTGCCTGAACGGTCTAATCGTACTCTGCTAGACATGTTGGGGACCCTAACTGGCACGCAAAAGACAGAGTGGAGTCGACATGTAGAAACTTTAGTACACGCATACAATTGTACTCGACATGAATCTACTGGATTCTCTCCCTACTTTCTGATGTTCGGGAGAGAAGCACGACTGCCTGTGGATATACGGCTAAGGGTCTCCACTGATGGAATTCAAAACGCCAATCATTTCAAATATGTAAGACGGCTTCAAGAGAATTTGCAACAGGCATATCAGCAGGCTGAAAAGTCTTAGGAGAAACTGAATGCCGGAAATAAAAAACGCTATGACCACAAGGTCAAAGTGTATGTGTGTGTATATAGTGCGCAGTGATGTTTCCCATTGGCTCCCCGGCTCACCCTTTGCCCTATGACGCGCAGGCTAGTCAGGTGACGCGCTGTAGCTCCCGACACCAGTCGCAAGCTATGGACATCAGAGCAGGCAGCCTTGATCACGAGAGGGATCTCCCTGCTCGTGGATCTAGGACGTCAGACGCGGATGTCTGAGCTGGCTGCCTTTGATTACAATATTGCTTTTCCCTGCTCGTGGATCCACATGGCTCCTTTCTGGTCCAGGCATTGGTTGTTCTCATATGGTGCTCAGCTGCCCAACAGGTAACTAATGACAGGTTGCTGGTGATTGGTTATGTTTAATTGGTTGCACTAGGGGTGTGGGTATATAAGTATGGTCACTGTTAGTGTGGTGTTTGCACGGCCCTGAGGAAGATCTCCCTGTGAGACCGAAACGTTGGCTTTAGTGTATCTGTTCATTCAATACAGATTATTTTGGATTATCCCTCGTTGGTTGCTGTCTCTTTACTGGTCTTTGGGCTGGTTCGTATGATATGTGGATCCCTATGGGACTAGCAACTGCCTTTTGCCTTACATTAGAGTGCTGACTGCTTGCTTTATATATATATATATATATATATATATATATATATATATATACACAGTGTTCGACAAACCTATACATTTGCTCGCCCCGGGCGAGTGGATATAACCCCCGGGCGAGTAAATATTGGCCCAAGCAGCACACGTTTGGTACTAGGTGGCGAGTAGATTTTTTGGTGATTTGTCAACCACTGTATATATATATATATATATATATATATATATATATATAAATAAAAATGAATAATAGCTGCTAAACTTAACCTTTTGCCTTAACATTTGGCTTATTCCACTTCCGTTTGTGTGGATCTGCTTCTCTTTCTCTCTGAGAGGTTAAGTTTGGCAGCTATTATTAATTTTAATTTATATTAATACCTAATTGTTTCTTTTGTGTCTATTTCTTGTTCTTTCTCCTTGCTTTCAGTTGTGGAAATGAGTATCATTACTCGGTACCCTGGCTGAAAACTTTGCATGGCAGCTTGTTGGTTATAAACTGTCTGTTAGGATCTTTGTGCCTCTTCCGGATATTGTCGAACTTTTGGGTTAATCTGTGCGTTGCATTCCCGCAACGGTTCGACATATTGGAAGATTTTCCCCTGGTAGAAGCTGCTCTTCCCACTCTTCTCTAGCAATGTCTAATATTCCCCTTTGGTGTCTCTCATATAGGAGTTCAAAAGGGGAAAATCCTGTGGAGGCCTGTGGGACTTCACAGATGGCAAATTGTAAGTATGATAGCAGAGTGTCCCAGTTTTTCCCATCTCAACTGATAACGTTACACAACATTCCTTTGAGGGTCCTATTAAATATCTCAACCAGTTTGAGGGTGGTACACAGATGTTCTTATCTTTAAAAATAGACATCACTGTTACGGGAGACCAAAACTATTTACACTGAGATCATTGCACCAGACAGAATAAAGGAGTTAAATAAAGCAAGTTATTTTGCCTGGAGCCAACAGGCACAACAGAATACACACAAAAAGCTCAAACTCGCCAAAACAGGGGTTAGGTGGGGAATCCTAGCTAACTAGGTGCTGGGCTCCACTTCAATAGGCTTACCCAGGTCGCCTTCCACTTCTTTGTAGGGTTCTGGACCTTCCAGACCTCAGAGATGCTATTTGCACAATAGCAGTTTCAAATACCCGCTTGTATATGCGATCAAGCTTTGTTCTCGGTGCCTCAGGCACAGTCCCTCAGAGATACACCACAGTATGAAGATCAAGATGAACTGTGGAGCTGAAATCTGCAGCCCCTTACATACTTTCCCCGTCTCCATAGAAAAACATAAAAGATGGGGTGCCAACCAATCAGAGCACGGATGCAATGCCCTGCCCAGTCACTGAGCGAGGGCTCATCAGTGATGGACTAATCCAGACTGTGGGCAGTGACCGCGCTTCAAGGCACCCCCCAGAGGCAAGCTTAAAGAGAGTGGCCTCTGAGAATCGTGCCTACGGGGCTACTTCCCAGCAACAGTTCCAAAGGCCGGCCCGATGTCTCCCATAGAGATAGGCACTTCAGAGTCTCGGAAGAACAAAGAACAAAGGATCCGCTGTCCAAAGTAATGTCTCCCAGGCCTGAGTCAGCCCCCTGCCCCACTCTACCAATGTCTAACGCACTTCACCC